>NW_026608210.1:0-81864 GCF_029499605.1 Hyla sarda | reverse complement strand
GGTGCACAATGGTGGACATTTCCGACATCTGGTGGGTTAGATGGGCGATCTGTCGGGCTTGCTGGGCGACCACCGTGGTGATATCAGAGGCAACTGGCAGGGGAACCTCAGCGGGATCCATGGCCGGATCTACTGTCACGATGCCGGCTGGCAGGAGGTGGATCCTCTGTGCCAGAGAGGGATAGCGAGGACCGTGCTAGTGGACCGGTTCTAAGACACTACAGGTTTTCACCAGAGCCCGCCGCAAAGCGGGATGGTCTTGCTGCGGCGGTAGTGACCAGGTCGTATCCACTAGCAACGGCACACCTCTCTGGCTGCTGAAGATAGGCGAGGTACAAGGGAGTAGGCAGAAGCAAAGTCGGACGTAGCAGAAGGTCGGGGGCAGGCGGCAAGGTTCGTAGTCAGGGGAGATAGCAGAAGTTCTGGTACACAGGGTATAAACACACAAAGAACGCTTTCACTGGCACTAAGGCAACAAGATCCGGCAAGGGAGTGCAAGGGAGGAGACTAGATATAACCAGGGAACAGGTGGGAACCAATTAAGCTAATTGGGCCAGGCACCAATCATTGGTGCACTGGCCCTTTAAGTCTCAGGGAGCTGGCGCGCGCGCGCCCTAGAGAGCGGAGCCGCGCGCGCCAGCACATGACCGCAGGAGACGGGAACGGGTAAGTGACCTGGGATGCGATTCGCGAGCGGGCTCGTCCCGCTGTGCGAATCGCATCCCCAACGGCCATGGCAGAGCAGCGCTCCCGGTCAGCGCTGACCGGGGAGCTGCAGGGAGAAAGACGCCGTGAGCGCTCCGGGGAGGAGCGGGGACCCGGAGCGCTAGGCGTAACACATGTGGAGGAGGTTTGTTACAGTGTTTCACCCCAGTAATAAGTTATTAACATTAGGAGGTTTGTTACAGTGTGTCACCCTAGTAGTAATAAGATTACATGGGCAGGAGGTTTGTTACTTTGTGTCACCCCAGTAGTAAGGAGATTAAATAAGGAGGTTTGTTACAGTGTGTCACCCCAGTAGTAAGGAGATTACATGAGGAGAGGTTTGTTACAGTGTGTCACCCCGTAGTAAGGAGATTACATGAGGAGGGGTTTTGTTACAGTGTGTCACCCCAGTAGTAAGTTAATAAAATGAGGATGAGGTTTGTTACAGTGTTTCACCATAGTAATAAGTTATTAACATTAGGAGGTTTGTTACAGTGTGTCACCCTAGTAGTAATAAGATTACATGGGCAGGAGGTTTGTTACTTTGTGTCACCCCAGTAGTAAGGAGATTAAATAAGGAGGTTTGTTACAGTGTGTCACCCCAGTAGTAAGGAGATTACATGAGGAGGGGGTTTGTTACTTTGTGTCACCCCAGTAGTAAGGAGATTACATGAGGAGAGGTTTGTTACAGTGTGTCACCCCGTAGTAAGGAGATTACATGAGGAGGGGTTTTGTTACAGTGTGTAACCGCAGTAGTAAGTTAATAAAATGAGGATGAGGTTGGTTATAGTGTGTCACCCCGATAGTAAGGAGATTACTTGAGAAGGAGGTTTGTTACAGTGTCACCCCAGTAGTAAGGAGATTAGGAGGTTTGTTACAGTGAGTTACCTCCAGTGACCCTCCTGGGCACAGGGACCCGTACCTCCCCCTGGCCAACAACTGGCCTCCAGAGGGCCAGGGCACCACCGCCCACCCCCGATGTTTGCCGACTCGCCCAACGCTTTTGCACCACGCCACCGGGGGTCCGCGTCACTGATCCTGTGCACAAGGACGGCGCGCCCTGCCTTTGTACAGGGACCCACGCCTCACTCCCGTATAGCCTCTCTTGTTCACTGCATGTCAAAAGTCTAAAGGCAGGCATGATAGACCCTTTCAGAGGCCTTGCCCATATTCGGTTGACCATCCTGGGCATAGGGACTCTCATCTCCCCCTGGCCGACAACTTGGACTTTGTAATCTTTCATTTCGCCTCTGGAGGGCCAAGGCGCCTCAGCGGACCACACGCTGATGTTTGTTGACTCGCCTGACGCTTCTGCTCCCTGCTGCCGGGATGTCCACGTCACCGATCCTGTGCCCAAGGACGGCGCGCCCTGCCTGGGTACAGGGACCCGCACCTCCCGCCCTTATAGCCTCTCTGGTTCTCTACGTGTCAAAGGTCTACAGGCATGGAAGCCTGTCAGGGGACTGTTTCAGAGGCTTCGCCCGGGGACCTCCCAGCCCCGGGTCGGGTACATGAACCAGCCCATTCCCCCTGTAAAATACCAAGGGAGAAACCTGAAGAATCGTCCCCAGGGGAGCCAGCGCTCGGCCCTGGCGTACCCTGAGAGAACGGCTGAGTACGGGCTCCCGTGGGGATGAACCTCCTCGGCGGACCGCCCGCCGATGTTTGGCGACTCGCCCAACGGTTATCCTCCCTGATGCTGGGGGGCCGAATCACCGATCCTGTGCCCAAGGACGGCGCGCCCTGTCTGGGTACAGGGACCCACGCCTCCCGCCCTTATAGCCTCTCTTGTTCTCTGCGTGTCAAAAGTCTACAGGCATAGAAGATCCTTCCAGAGGCTTTGCCTGGAAGATCCTTCCAGAGACCTGGACTTTGTAATCTTTCATTTTGCCTCTGGAGGGCCGAGGCGCCTCAGTGGACCGTACGCCAATGTTTTTTGACTCCCCCGGCGCTTCTGCTCCCCGCTGCCGGGATGTCTGCGTCACCTATCCTGTGTCCAAGGACGGTGCGCCCTGCCTGGGTACAGGGACCCGCGCCTCCTGCCCTTATAGCCTTCTCTGGTTCTCTGCATGTCAAAAGTCTACATGCATGGAAGACCCTTCCAGATGCCTTGCCCGTGTTCTGTTGACCCTCCTGTGCATTTGGACTTGCATCTGCCCCTGGCCGAAAACCTGGAATTTTTAATTTTGCCTCTGGAGGGCCGGGGTGCTTTGGTCGACCGCCCGCCAATGTTTGCCGACTCGTCCGACGCTTCTGCTCCCCGTCGCCAGGGGGTCCGCATCACCGATCCTGTGCCCAAGGACGGCACGCCCTGCCTGAGTACAGGGACCCGTGCCTCCTGCCCTTATAGCCTCTCTGGTTCTCTACGTGTCAAAGGTCTACAGGCAATTAAGCCTGTCAGGGGACTGTTTCAAAGGCTTCGCTCGGGGACCGCCCAGCCCCGGGTCGGGTACATGAACCAGCCCATTCCACCTGTAAAATACCAAGGGAGAAACCGGAAGAATAATTTCCTTGGGAGCCTGCGCTCGGCCCTGGCGTACCCTGAGAGAACGTCTGAGTACGGGCTCCAGTGCGTGGGGATGAACCTCCTCAGCGGACCGCCTGCCGATGTTTGCCGACTTGCCCGACGGTTCTGCTCCCCGATCCTGGGGGGTCCGCATCACCGATTCTGTGCCCAAGGACAGTGTGCCCTGTCTGGGTACAGGGACCCGTGCCTCCCACCGTTATAGCCTCCCTTGTTCTCTGCGTTTCAAAAGTCTACAGGCATAGAAGATCCTTCCAGAGGCCTTGCCATGTTCGGTTGACCATCCTGGGCATAGGGACTCGCATCTCCCCCTGGCCGACAACCTGGACTTTGTAATCTTTCATTTTGCCTCTGGAGGGCCTAGGCGTCTCAGTGGACCGTACGCCGATGTTTTTTGACACGCCCGACGCTTCTGCTCCTCGCTGCAGGGATGTCCACGTCACCTATCCTGTGCCCAAAGACGGCGCGCCCTGTCTGGGTACAGGGAACCGTGCCTCCCGCCCTTTATAGCTTCTCTGGTTCTCTACGTGTCAAAGGTCTACAGGCATGGAAGCCTGTCAGGGGTCTGTTTCAATGCTTCGCTCGGGGACCGCCCGGCCCCGGGTCGGGCACATGAACCAGCCCATTCCCCCTGTAAAATACCAAGGGAGAAACCTCAAGGTTCGTCCCCAGGGGAGCCCGCACTCGGTCCTGGCGTACCCTGAGAAAGCGGCTGAGTACGGGCTCCCCTGTGGATTACCCTCCTCGGCGGACCGCCCGCGATGTTTGCCGACTCGCCCGCCGCTTCTGCTCCCCGACGCTGGGGGGTCTTCGTCACTGATCCTGTGCCCAAGGACAGCGCACCCTGTCTGGGTACAGGGACCCAGGCCTCCCGCCCTTATAGCCTTCTCTGGTTCTCAGCGTGTCAAAAGTCTACAGGCATGGAAGACCCTTCCAGAGGATTTGCCTGTGTTCTGTTGACCCTCCTGTGCATTTGGACTCGCATCTGCCCCTGGCCGACAACCTGGAATTTTTAATTTCACCTCCGGAGGGCCGGGGTGCCTTGGTGGACAGCCGCCAATGTTTTCCGACTCGCCTGACGCTTCTGCTCCCCGTCGCCTGGGGGTCCACATCATCGATTCTGTGCCCAAGGACGGCATGCCCTGCCTGGCTACAGGGACCCGCGCCTCCCTGCCTTATAGCCTCTCTGATTCTCTGCCTGTCAAAGGTCTACAGGCATGGAAGCCTGTCAGGGGACTGTTACAAAGGCTTTGCTCAGGGACAGCCCAGCCTGGGTGGGGTACATGAACCAGCCCATTCCCCCTGTAAAATACCAAGGGAGAAACCTGAAGGTTCGTACCCAGGGGAGCCCGCGCTTGGTCCTGGCGTACCCTGGGAGAACGGCTGAGTACGGGCTACCGTGGGGATGAACCTCCTCGGCGGACCGGCCGCCGATCTTTGCCAACTCCACCGACGGTTCTGCTCCCCGACGCTGGGGGGTCTGCATCACCAATCCTGTGTCCAAGGATGGCGCGCCCTGTCTGGGTGCAGGGACCTGCGCCTCCCGCCCTTATAGCCATTTCTGGTTCTCTACGTGTCAAAGGTCTACAGGCCTTTCCCCCTGTAAACCAGCCCTTTCCCCCTGTAAAATACTAAGGGAGAAACCTGAAGGTTTGTCCCCAGGGGACCCCGCGCTCGGCCCTGGCGTAACCTGAGAGAGCGGCTGAGTACTGGCTCCCCTGGGGATGAATCTCCTCAGCGGACCGCCCGCCGATGTTTGCCGACTCGCCCAACGCTTTTGCTCCCTGGCGCTGGGGGGTCCGCATCACTGATCCTCTGCCCATGGACGGCACGCCCTGTCTGGGTACAGGGACCCGCGCCTCCCTCCCTTATAGCCTCTCTGGTTCTCTGCGTGTCAAAGGTCTTCAGGCATGGAAGCCTGTCAGGGGACCGTTCCGGAGGTTTCGCCCGGGGACCACCCAGCCCTGGGCTGGGTACATGAACCAGCCCAATCCCCCTGGAAAATACCAAGGGAGAAACCGGAAGGTTCGTCCCCAGGGGAGCCCGCGCTCGGCCCTTGCATACCCTGAGAGAACGGCTGAGTACGGGCTCCCGTGGGGATGAACCTCCTCGGCGGACCGCCCGCCGATGTTTGCCGACTCGCCCGACGGTTCTGCTCCCCGACGCTGGGGGGTCTGCATCACCGATCCTGTGCCCAAGGATGGCACGCCCTGTCTGGGTACAGGGACCTGCGCCTCCCACCCTTATAGCCATTTCTGCTTCTCTACGTGTCAAAGGTCTACAGGCATGGAAGCCTGTCAGGGGACTGTTTCAAAGGCTTCGCTCGGGGACCGCCCTGCCCTGGGTGGGGTACATGAACCAGCCCTTTCCCCCTGTAAAATACCAAGGGAGAAACCTGAAGGTTCGTCCCCAGGGGAGCCCGCGCTTGTCCCTGGCGTACCCTGAGAGAGTGGCCGAGTACGGGCTCCCCTGGGGACGAACCTCCTTGGCGGACCGCCCGCCTATGTATCCTTACTAGCCTGATGCTTCTGCTCCCCGCAACCCTGGGGTCCGCGTCACCGATCCTGTGCCCAAGGATGGCGCGCCCTACCTGGGTACAGGGACCGGCGCCTCCCGCCCTTATAGCCTTCTCTAGTTCTCTGTGTGTCAAAGTCTACAGGCATGGAAGACCCTTACAGAGGCCTTGCCCGTGTTCTGTTGACCCTCCTGTGCATTTGGACTCGCATCTGCCCCTGGCCGACAACCTGGAATTTTTAATTTCACCTCCGGAGGGCCTGAGTGCCTTGGTGGACCGCCCGCCAATGTTTGCCGACTCGCCCGACGCTTCTGCTCCCCGTCGCCTGGGGGTCCGCATCACCGATCCTGTGCCCAAGAACGGCATGCCCTGCCTGGCTACAGGGACCCACGCCTCCCTGCCTTATAGCCTCTCTGGTTCTCTGCGTGTCAAAGGTCTTCAGGCATGGAAGCGTGTCAGGAGACTGTTACAAAGGCTTTGCTCAGGGACCGCCCAGCCCCGGGTGGGGTACATGAACCAGCCCATTCCCCCTGTAAAATACCAAGGGAGAAACCTGAAGAATCGTCCCCAGGGGAGCCCGCGCTCGGCCCTTGCGTACCCTGAGAGAACGGCTGAGTACGGGCTCCCATGGGGATGAACCTCCTCGGCGGACCGCCCGCCGATGTTTGCCGACTCGCCCGACGGTTCTGCTTCCCGACACTGGGGGGTCCGTATCACCGATCCTGTGCCCAAGGATGGCGCGCCCTGTCTGGGTACAGGGACCTGCGCCTCCTGCCCTTATAGCCATTTCTGGTTCTCTACGTGTCAAAGGTCTACAGGCATGGAAGCCTGTCAGGGGACTGTTTCAAAGGCTTCGCTCGGGGACCGCCCTGCCCTTGGTGGGGAACATGAACCAGCCCTTTCCCCCTGTAAAATACCAAGGTTCGTCCCCAGGGGACCCCGCGCTCGGCCCTGGCGTAACCTGAGAGAGCGGCTGAGTACGGGATCCCCTAAGGATGAACCTCCTCGACGGACCGCCCACCGATGTTTGCCGACTCGCCCGACGCTTCTGCTCCCTGATGCTGGAGGGTCCGCATCACTGATCCTGTGCCCATGGACGGCACGCCCTGTTTGGGTACAGGGACCCGCACATCCCTCCCTTATAGCCTCTCTGGTTCTCTGCGTGTCAAAGGTCTTCAGGCATGGAAGCCTGTCAGAGGACTGTTCCGGAGGTTTCGCTGGGGACCACCCAGCCCTGGGCTGGGTACATGAACCAGCCCAATCCCCCTGGAAAATACCAAGGGAGAAACCGGAAGGTTCGTCCCAGGGGAGCCCGCGTTCGGCCCTTGCATACCCTGAGAGAACGGCTGAGTACGGGCTCCCGTGGGGATGAACCTCCTCGGCGGACCGCCCGCCGATGTTTGCCAACTCGCCAGACGGTTCTGCTCCCCGACGCTGGGGGGTCTGCATCACCGATCCTGTGCCCAAGGATGGCGCGCCCTGTCTGGGTACAGGGACCTGCGCCTCCCGCCCTTATAGCCATTTCTGGTTCTCTACGTGTCAAAGGTCTACAGGCATGGAAGCCTGTCAGGGGACTTTTTCAAAGGCTTCGCTCGGGGACCTCCCTGCCCTGGGTGGGGTACATGAACCAGCCCAATCCCCCTGTAAAATACCAAGGGAGAAACCTGAAGGTTCGTCCCCAGGAGAACCCGGGCTCGGCCGTGGCGTAACCTGAGAGAGCGTCTGAGTACGGGCTCCCCTGGGGATGAACCTCCTCGGCAGACCGCCCGCCGATGTTTGCCGACTCGTCCGACGCTTCTGCTCCCTGACGCTGGGGGGTCCGCATTACTGATCCTGTGCCCATGGACGGCACGCCCTGTCTGGGTACAGGGACCCGCGCCTCCCTCACTCATAGCCTCTCTGGTTCTCTGCGTGTCAAAGGTCTTCAGGCATGGAAGCCTGTCAGGGGACCGTTCCGGAGGTTTCGCCCGGGGACCACCCAGCCCTGGGCTGGGTACATGAACCAGCCCAATCCCCCTGGAAAATACAAAGGGAGAAACCGGAAGGTTCGTCCCCAGGGGAGCCCGCGCTTGTCCCTGGCGTACCCTGAGAGAGTGGCCGAGTACGGGCTCCCCTGGGGACGAGCCTCCTTGGCGGACCGCCCGCCTATGTATTCTTACTCGCCTGATGCTTCTGCGTCACCGATCCTGTGCCCAAGGACGGCGCGCCCTGCCTGGGTACAGGGACCGGCGCCTACCCCCCCTTATAACCTTCTCTGGTTCTCTGTGTGTCAAAAATCTACAGGCATGGAAAACCCTTCCAGAGGCCTTGCCCTTGTTCTGTTGACCCTCCTGTGTATTTGGACTCGCATCTGCCCCTGGCCGACAACCTGGAATTTTTTATTTCGCCTCCGGAGGGCCGGGGTGCCTTGGTGGACCGCCCACCAATGTTTGCCGACTCGCCCGACGCTTCTGCTCCCCGTCGCCAGGGGGTCCGCGTCACCGATCCTGTGCCCAAGGACGGCACGCCCTGCCTGTGTACAGGGACCCGCGCCTCCCACCCCTTATAGCGTCTCTGGTTCTCTGCATGTCAAAAGTCAACAGGCATGGAAGCCTTTCAGGGGACCCTTCCAGAGGTTTCACCCGGGGACAGCCCTGCCCCGGTTCGGGTACGTGAACCATCCCAATCCCCTTGGAAAATATCAAGGGAGAAACCAGGGGTTCGACCCCAGGGGAGCCCGCGCTCGGCCCTGGCGTACCCTGAGAAAGCAGCCGGACGGCTTGCTCTCCTGCTATTCTGAGGCAGGTGGCCGTTCAAAGGTACCAACTCGTGATGCTGCGATACAGTTTTATGAACGCACTCGGACATACCACTCGGACATGCCCAGCTCGTGGAACTGTGAGCTGGATTCAGCTTTCAAATCCGATCTCATACTGGTTCTCAGTTTTTCAATTATTGTTAGGCATGGAAGTCAGTCAGGGGACCCTTCAGGAGGACTTGCCCAGGTAAGGTTGACCTTCCTGGGCACATGGACCCACACCTCCCCCTGGCCTATAACCAGGAATTTGACATTTTTTTATTTCGGGTATTACATGATGAGATTTGTTACATTGTGTCACCCCAGTTGTAAGGAAGATCCGTGAGGAGGAGGTTTGTTACAGTGTGTGTGTCACCCCAGTAATTAGGAGAAAAATCATGAAGAGATTTTTTACAGAGTGTCAACCCAGTAGTAATAGATTACATAAGGAGGAGGTTTGTTACAGTGTGTCACCCTAGTAGTAAGGAGATTACACGGGGAGAAGGTTTGTTACAGTGTGTCACCCCAGTAGTAGGAGTTTACATGAGGAGGAGGAGGTTTGTTACAGTGTGTTACCCCAGTAGTAAGCTGATTACATGATGAGAAGGTTTGTTACAGTGAGTCACCCCAGTAATAAGTTAATAACATGAGAAGTTTTGTTACAGTGTGTCACCCCAATAGTAAGGAGATTACATGAGTAGGGGGTTTGTTACAGTGTGTCACCCCAGTAGTAAGGTGATTACATAATGAGAAGGTTTGTTACTGTGAGTCACCCCAGTAATAAGTTAATAACATGAGGAGATTTGTTACAGTGTGTCACCCCAGTAGAAAGGAGATTACATGATGAGGAGGTTTGTTACAGTGTGTCACCCCAGTAATAAGTTAATAACATGAGGAGGTTTGTTACAATGTGTCACCCCAGTAGAAAGGAGATTATATGATGAGAAGGTTTGTTACAATGTGTCATCCCAGTAGTAAGGAGATTACATGAGGATGGGGTTTGTAATGGTGTGTCATCCCAGTAGTAAGGAGATTACATGATGAGAAGGTTTGTTACAGTGTGTCACCCCAGTAGTAAGGAGATTACATGATGAGAAGGTTTGTTACAGTGTGTCACCCCAGTGATAAGTTAATAACATGAGGAGGTTTGTTACAGTGTGTCACCCCAGTAGAAAGGAGATTACATGAGGGGAAAGTTTGTTGCAGTGTGTCACCACAGTAGTAAGGAGATTACATGAGGAGGGGGTTTGTTACAGTGTGTCACCCCAGTAGTAAGTTAATAATATAAGAATGGGGTTTGTTACAGTGTGTCACCCCAGTCGTAAGGAGATGACATGAGGAGTTTTTTTTTTTTTACAGTATGTCACCCAGTAGTAAGTTAATAATATGAGGATGGGGTTTGTTACAGTGTGTCACTCCAGTATTTAGGAGATTACATGGGGAGTAGGTTTGTTACAGTGTGTCACCCCAGTAATAAGTTAATAACATGATGAGGTTTGTTACAGTGTGTCACCCCAGTAGAAAGGAGATTACATGAGGAGAAGTTTTGTTACAGTGTGTCACCCCAGTAGAAAGGAGATTACATGTGGAGGAGGTTTGTTACAGTGTGTCACCCCAGTATTAATAAGATTACATGTGGAGGAGGTTTGTTACAATGTATCACCCCAGTAGAAAGGAGATTACATGAGGAGAAGGTTTGTTACAGTGTGTCACCCCAGTAGTAAGTTAATAACATGTGGAGGAGGTTTGTTACAGTGTGTCACCCCAGAAGTAATAAGATTACTTGTGGAGAAGGTTTGTTACAGTGTGTCACCCCAGTAGTAATAAGATTACATGTGGAGGAGGTTTTTTACAGTGTATCACCCCAGTAGAAAGGAGATTACATGAGAAGGTTTGTTACAGTGTGTCACCCCAGTAGTAAGTTAAGAACATGTGGAGGAGGTTTGTTACAGTGTGTCACCTCAGTAGTAATAAGATTACATGTCGAGGAGGTTTGTTACAGTGTGTCACCCTAGTACTAATAAGATTACATGGGCAGTAGGTTTGTTACAGTGTGTCACCCCAGTAGTAAGTTAATAATATAAGAATGGGGTTTGTTACAGTGTGTCACCCCAGTCGTAAGGAGATGACATGATGAGTTTTTTTTTTTACAGTTTGTCACCCAGTAGTAAGTTAATAATATGAGGATGGGGTTTGTTACAGTGTGTCACCCCAGTAGATAGGAGAAAAAATGAGGAGGAGGTTTGTTACAGTGTGTCACCCAAGTAGTAAGGAGATTACATGGTGAGTAGGCTTGTTACTATGTGTCACCCCAGTAGTAAGGTAATAATATGAAGATGGGGTTTGTTACAGTGGGTCACCCCAGTAGAAACGAGATTACATGAGGTGAAGTTTTGTTACAGTGTGTCACCCCAGTAGTAATTAGATAACATGATGAGAAGGTTTGTTACAGTGTGTCACCCCAGTAGAAAGGAGATTACATGAGGGGAAGGTTTGTTACAGTGTGTCACTCCAGTAGTAAGGAGATTACATGAGGAGGGGGTTTGTTACAGTGTATCACCCCAGTAGTAAGTTAATAATATAAGAATGGGGTTTGTTACAGTGTTTCACCTCAGTCGTAAGGTGATTACTTGACAATGTTTTTTTTTTTTTACAGTTTGTCACCCAGTAGTAAGTTAATAATATGAGGATGGGGTTTGTTACAGTGTTTCACCCCAGTAGTTAGGAGAAAAAAATGAGGAGGAGGTTTGTTACAGTGTGTCACCCAAGTAGTAAGTTAATAACATAAAGATGGGGTTTGTTTCACCCCACAGAGCCCCCAGGAAAGGCAGGGGAGGGATGCCGTCGCTGCCTGCTTCTCGCCCCCTGCCTTTCCTGTGGTCTAGAGCCCTGCTTTCTCTCCAACTGCTATCGGCGCCGCTGCCCCTTCTCTCCCCCTGGCTATTGGTGGCAATGGGGCAGCGGCACCGATAGCCAGGGGGAGATAAGGGGTAGCGGCACCCATTACCGGCGCCGCTGCCCCGTTGCCTCCCCCATCCCTAGTTGTATAATTACGTGTTGCCGGGTCGGGTCCGTGCTGCTTCAGGCCTCCGGTGTGCGTCCCCTGCATCATTGCTATGCGTTGCGAGACGCAATGACGAGTGACGTCTCTCGTCATTGCGCCGCGCCATGCAAAGCATAGCAACAACGGAATGCACACCGGAGGCCTGAAGCAGCGCTGACCCGACCCCAGCAACAGGTAATTATACAACCGGGGATGGGAAAGGCAACGGGGCAGCGGAACCGGCAATGGGTGCCGCTGCCCCTTCTTTCCCCCTGTCTGTCGACGCCGCTGCATCCATTGCGGTCACCGTTTCTCTCCCCCTGGCTATCGGCGCCGGCAATGGGGCAGCGGCTCTGATAGCCAGGGGGAGAGAAGGGGCAGCAGCGCCGATAGCAGGGGTAACCATCAAAAACTCATACTGTTTTCACTTTGCCAAGTTATAGGACAACCTGGCCCCAAAATTATGGATTATAAAAGGATAGCAGCATAAGGGAAAAATACACATTTTGAACCCAAAATCCCATTTGAGATTTTAAGTTCAAAATACAGGCCTACCTCCTCCCCATCAGCCTGCCTGTCCATCTCCAAAAATACCCTTTTTAATAATTAAACGCTCCTCCTTTGCATTGAAAAAAGCAAAAAAAGATGCCAGATGCGGCCATCCTTTCATCCATTTGTCCTTCTGCATCTATTTTCCCAAACCATGCACTCATACTGTAATTATGTCGCCAAGTAATTAGACTACCTGGCCCAAAAATTATGGATTATAAAAGGATAGCAGCATTAGTGAAAAATACACATTTTTAACCCAAAAACCCATTTGAGTTTTTAAGTTCAAAATACAGGCCTACCTCCTCCCCATCAGCCTGCCTGTCCATCTCCAAAAATACCCTGTTTTAATAATTATGCACTCTTTATTTGCTTTGGAAAAACAAACAGTTAAGTTGCCATATGCTGCTATCCTTTCATCGATTTGTGCTTCTACACCTATGTTCCCAAACCATCATACACTCATACTGTTTTCACTTTGCCAAGTTATCGGACTACCTGGCCCCAAACTTATGGATTATAAAAGGATAGCAGCATAAGGGAAAAATACACATTTTGAACCCAAAAACCCATTTGAGTTTTTAAGTTCAAAATACAGGCCTACCTCCTCCCCATCAGCCTGCCTGTCCATCTCCAAAAATACCCTTTTTAATAATTAAACGCTCCTCCTTTGCATTGAAAAAAGCAAAAAAAGATGCCAGATGCGGCCATCCTTTCATCCATTTGTCCTTCTGCATCTATTTTCCCAAACCATGCACTCATACTGTTATTATGTCGCCAAGTAATTAGACTACCTGGCCCAAAAATTATGGATTATAAAAGGATAGCAGCAGTAGTGAAAAATACACATTTTGAACCCAAAAACCCATTTGAGTTTTTAAGTTCAAAATACAGGCCTACCTCCTCCCCTTCAGCCTGCCTGTCCATCTCCAAAAATACCTTTTTTAATAATTATACACTCTTTGTTTGCTTTGGAAAAACAAACAGTTAAGTTACCATATGCCGCTATCCTTTCATCGATTTGTGCTTCTACACCCATGGTCCCAAACCATCATACACTCATACTGTTTTCACTTTGCCAAGTTATCGGACAACCTGGCCCTAAAATTATGGATTATAAAAGTATAGCAGCATGAGGGAAAAATACACATTTTGAACCCAAAAACCCATTTGAGTTTTTAAGTTCAAAATACAGGCCTACCTCCTCCCCTACAGCCTGCCTGTCCATCTCCAAAAATACCCTTTTTAATAATTATAAGCTCCTCCACTGCATTGAAAAAAATCAAACAGTAAACTTGCCATATGCGGCCATCCTTTCATCGAATTGTGCTTCAACACCTATGTTCCAAAACCATCATACACTCATACTGTTCTCACTTTAACAAGTTATCGGAGTACCTAGCCCCAAAATTATGGATTTTAAAAGGATAGCAGCATAAGGGAAAAATACACATTTTGAACCCAAAAAACATTTCAAAATACAGGCCTACGTCCTCACCTTCAGCCTGCCTCTCCATCTCCAAATATACCCTTTTTAATAATTTTACGCTCCTCCTTTGCATTAAAAAATTGCAAACAGTAAAGTTGCCATATGCAGCCATCCTTTCATCCATTTGTCCTTCTGCACCTATTTTCCAAAACCATGCACTCATACTGTTATCATGTCGCCAAGTTATTAGACTACCTGGCCCAAAAATTATGGATTATAAAAGGGTAGCAGCATAAAGGAAAATTACCGTATTTATCGGGGTGTACCACGCACCGGCCTATAACACGCACCCTCATTTTACAAAGGATATGTGGGTAAAAAATTTTTTTTACTTAAATATCCTTCATAAAATGAGGATGCGTGTGTGTGCATGTGTATACCCCGATACACTGCTTCTCACCCCACAGAGCCCCCAGGAAAGGCAGGGGAAGAGAGGCCGTCGCTGCCTTCTTCTCTCCCCTGCCTTTCCTGGGGTCTAGGGCCCTGCTACCGCCGCTTCTCTCCCCCTGCTATCGGCGCCGCTGCCCCTTCTCTCCCCCTGGCTATCGGTGCTGCTGTCCCATTGCCAGCACCGATTGCCAGGGGGAGAGAAGCGGCGCCGGCAATGGGGCAGCGGCATCGATAGCCAGGAGGAGATAAGGGGCAGCGGCACCCATTGCCGGCGCCGCTGCCCCGTTGCCTACCCCATCCCTAGTTGTATAATTACCTGTTGCCGGGGTCGGGTACGCGCTGCTTCAGGCCTCCGGTGTGCGTCCCCTGCATCATTGCTATGCGTTGCGAGACGCAATGACGAGTGACTACTCTCGTCATTGCGCCGCGCCATGCAAAGCATAGCAACGACGCAGGGAATGCACACCGGAGGCCTGAAGCAGTGCTGACCCGACCCTAGCAACAGGTAATTATACAACCGGGGATGGTGGAGGCAACGGGGCAGCGGCACCGGCAATGGGTGCCGCTGCCACTTCTTTCCCCCTGTCAGTCGACGCCGCTGCCCCATTGCCGGCGCCGTTTCTCTCCCCCTGGCTATCGGCGCCGGCAATGGGGCAGCGTCTCTGATAGCCAGGGGGAGAGAAGGGACAGCAGCGCCAATAGCAGGGGTAACCATCATACAATCATACTGTTTTCACTTTGCCAAGTTATCGAACAATCTGGCCCCAAAATTATGGATTATAAAAGGATAGCAGCATAAGGGAAAAATACACATTTTGAACCCAAAAACCCATTTGAGTTTTTAAGTTCAAAATACAGGCCTACCTCCTCCCCTACAGCCTGCCTGTCCATCTCCAAAAATACCCTTTTTAATAATTATACGCTCCTCCTTTGCATTGAAAAAAAGCAAACAGTAAAGTTGCCAGATGCGGCCATCCTTTCATCCATTTGTCCTTCTGCATCTATTTTCCCAAACCATGCACTCATACTGTTATTATGTCGCCAAGTAATTAGACTACCTGGCCCCAAAATGATGGATTATAAAAGGATAGCAGCATAAGGGAAAAATACACATTTTGAACCCAAAAACTCATTTGAGTTTTTAAGTTTAAAATACAGGCCTACCTCCTCCCCTACAGCCTGCCTGTCCATCTCCAAAAATACCCTTTTTAATAATTAAACGCTCCTCCTTTGCATTGAAAAAAAGCAAACAGTAAAGTTGCCATATGCGGCCATCCTTTCATCGAATTGTGCTTCAACACCTATGTTCCAAAACCATCATACACTCATACTGTTCTCACTTTAACAAGTTATCGGAGTACCTAGCCCCAAAATTATGGATTTTAAAAGGATAGCAGCATAAGGGAAAAATACACATTTTGAACCAAAAACCCATTCAAAATACAGGCCTACGTCCTCACCTTTAGCCTGCCTGTCCATCTCCAAATATACCCTTTTTAATAATTTTACGCTCCTCCTTTGCATTGAAAAAAAGCAAACAGTAAAGTTGCCATATGCAGCCATCCTTTCATCCATTTGTCCTTCTGCACCTATTTTCCGAAACCATGCACTCATACTGTTATCATGTCGCCAAGTTATTAGACTACCTGGCCCAAAAATTATGGATTATAAAAGGGTAGCAGCATAAGGGAAAATTACTGTATTTATCGGGGTGTACCACGCACTGGCCTATAACACGCACCCTCATTTTACCAATGATATTTAGTTAAAAAAAGTTTTTTACCCAAATATCCTTCATAAAATGAGGGTGCGTGTGTGTGCATGTGTATACCCCGATACACTGCTTCTCACCCCACAGAGCCCCCAGGAAAGGCAGGGGAGAGAGGCTATCGCTGCCTGCTTCTCTCCCCCTGCCTTTTCTGGGGTCTAGAGCCCTGCTACCGCCGCTTCTCTCCCCCTGCTATCGGCGCCGCTGCCCCTTCTCTCCCCCTGGCTATCGGTGCCGCTGTCCCATTGCCAGTGCCGATAGCCAGGGGGAGAGAAGCGGCGCCGGCAATGGGGCAACGGCACCGATAGCCAGGGGGGGATAAGGGGCAGGGGCACCCATTGCCGATGCCGCTGCCCCGTTGCCTCCCCCATCCCTAGTTGTATAATTACAATGTTGCCGGGGTCGGGTCCGTGCTGCTTCAGGCCTCCGGTGGGGGGACACGGGGCAGCGGCGCCAGCAATGGGTGCCGCTGCCTCTTCTTTCCCCCTGTCTGTCGACGACGCTGCCCCATTGCCGGCGCCGTTTCTCTACCCCTGGCTATCGGCGCCGGCAATGGGGCAGCGGCACTGATAGCCAGGGGGAGAGAAGGGGCAGCAGCGCCGATAGCAGGGGTAACCATCATACACTCATACTGTTTTCACTTTGCTAAGTTATCGGACAACCTGGCCCCAAAATTATGGATTATAAAAGGATAGCAGCATAAGGGAAAAATACACATTTTGAACCCAAAAACCCATTTGAGTTTTTAAGTTCAAAATCCAGGCCTACCTCCTCCCCATCAGCCTGCCTGTCCATCTCCAAAAATACCCTGTTTTAATAATTATGCACTCTTCATTTGCTTTGGAAAAGCAAACAGTTAAGTTGCCATATGCTGCTATCCTTTCATCGATTTGTGCTTCTACACCTATGTTCCCAAACCATCATACACTCATACTGTTTTCACTTTGCCAAGTTATCGAACAACCTGGCCCCAAAATTATGGATTATAAAAGGATAGCAGCATAAGGGAAAAATACACATTTTGAACCCAAAAACCCATTTGAGTTATTAAGTTCAAAATACAGGCCTACCTCCTCCCCTACAGCCTGCCTGTCCATCTCCAAAAATACCCTTTTTAATAATTATAAGCTCCTCCTCAGCATTGAAAAAAAGCAAACAGTAAAGTTGCCAGATGTGGCCATCCTTTCATCCATTTGTCCTTCTGCATCTATTTTCCCAAACCATGCACTCATACTGTTATTATGTCGCCAAGTAATTAGACTACCTGGCCCAAAAATTATGGATTATAAAAGGATAGCAGCATTAGTGAAAAATACACATTTTGAACCCAAAAACCCATTTGAGTTTTTAAGTTCAAAATACAGGCCTACCTCCTCCCCTACAGCCTGCATGTCCATCTCCAAAAATACAGTTTTTAATAATTATACACTCTTCGTTTGCTTTGGAAAACAAACAGTTAAGTTGCCATATGTTGCTATCCTTTCATCGATTTGTGCTTCTACACCTATGTTCCCAAACCATCATACACTCATACTGTTTTCACTTTGCCAAGTTATCGAACAATCTGGCCCCAAAATTATGGATTATAAAAGGATAGCAGCATAAGGGAAAAATACACTGTTTGAACCCAAAAACCCATTTGAGTTTTTAAGTTCAAAATACAGGCCTACCTCCTCCCCTACAGCCTGCCTGTCCATCTCCAAAAATACCCTTTTTAATAATTATACGCTCCTCCTTTGCATTGAAAAAAAGCAAACAGTAAAGTTGCCAGATGCGGCCATCCTTTCATCCATTTGTCCTTCTGCATCTATTTTCCCAAACCATGCACTCACACTGTTATTATGTCGCCAAGTAATTAGACTACCTGGCCCAAAAATTATGGATTATAAAAGGATAGCAGCATTAGTGAAAAATACACATTTTGAACCCAAAAACCCATTTGAGTTTTTAAGTTCAAAATACAGGCCTACCTCCTCCCCTACAGCCTGCCTGTCCATCTCCAAAAATACCCTTTTTATTAATGATACGCTCCTCCTTTGCATTGAAAAAAAGCAAACAGTAAAGTTGCCAGATGCGGCCATCCTTTCATCCATTTGTCCTTCTGCATCTATTTTCCCAAACCATGCACTCATACTGTTATTATGTCGCCAAGTAATTAGACTACCTGGCCCAAAAATTATGGATTATAAAAGGATAGCAGCAGTAGTGAAAAATACACATTTTGAACCCAAAAACCTGTTTGAGTTTTTAAGTTCAAAATACAGGCCTACCTCCTCCCCTACAGCCTGCCTGTCCATCTCCAAAAATACCCTTTTTAATAATTATACGCTCCTCCTTTGCATTGAAAAAAAGCAAACAGTAAAGTTGCCAGATGCGGCCATCCTTTCATCCATTTGTCCTTCTGCATCTATTTTCCCAAACCATGCACTCATACTGTTATTATGTCGCCAAGTAATTAGACTACCTGGCCCAAAAATTATGGATTATAAAAGGATAGCAGCATTAGTGAAAAATACACATTTTGAACCCAAAAACCCATTTGAGTTTTTAAGTTCAAAATACAGGCCTACCTCCTCCCCTACAGCCTGCCTGTCAATCTCCAAAAATACCCTTTTTAATAATTATACGCTCCCCCTTTGCATTGAAAAAAAGCAAACAGTAAAGTTGCCAGATGCGGCCATCCTTTCATCCATTTGTCCTTCTGCATCTATTTTCCCAAACCATGCACTCATACTGTTATTATGTCGCCAAGTAATTAGACTACCTGGCCCAAAAATTATGGATTATAAAAGGATAGCAGCATAAGGGAAAAATACACATTTTGAACCCAAAAACCCATTTGAGTTTTTAAGTTCAAAATACAGGCCTACCTCCTCCCCTACAGCCTGCCTGTCCATCTCCAAAAATACCCTTTTTAATAATTATACGCTCCTCCTTTGCATTGAAAAAAAGCAAACAGTAAAGTTGCCAGATGCGGCCATCCTTTCATCCATTTGTCCTTCTGCATCTATTTTCCCAAACCATGCACTCATACTGTTATTATGTCGCCAAGTAATTAGACTACCTGGCCCAAAAATTATGGATTATAAAAGGATAGCAGCATTAGTGAAAAATACACATTTTGAACCCAAAAACCCATTTGAGTTTTTAAGTTCAAAATACAGGCCTACCTCCTCCCTTACAGCCTGCCTGTCAATCTCCAAAAATACCCTTTTTAATAATTATACGCTCCTCCTTTGCATTGAAAAAAAGCAAACAGTAAAGTTGCCAGATGCGGCCATCCTTTCATCCATTTGTCCTTCTGCATCTATTTTCCCAAACCATGCACTCATACTGTTATTATGTCGCCAAGTAATTAGACTACCTGGCCCAAAAATTATGGATTATAAAAGGATAGCAGCATAAGGGAAAAATACACATTTTGAACCCAAAAACCCATTTGAGTTTTTAAGTTCAAAATACAGGCCTACCTCCTCCCCTACAGCCTGCCTGTCCATCTCCAAAAATACCCTTTTTAATAATTATACGCTCCTCCTTTGCATTGAAAAAAAGCAAACAGTAAAGTTGCCAGATGCGGCCATCCTTTCATCCATTTGTCCTTCTGCATCTATTTTCCCAAACCATGCACTCATACTGTTATTATGTCCCCAAGTAATTAGACTACCTGGCCCAAAAATTATGGATTATAAAAGGCTAGCACCATAAGGGAACATTACCGTATTTATCGGGGTGTACAACTTCAAGAGGCCTTGCCCGTGTTGTGTTGACCCTCCTGTGCATTTGGACTCGCATCTGCCCCTGGCCGACAACCTGGAATTTTTAATTTCGCCTCCGGAGGGCCGGGGTGCCTTGGTGGACCGCCCGCCAATGTTTGCCAACTCGCCCGACGCTTCTTCTCCCCGTCGCCAGGGGTCCGCATCACTGATCCTGTGCCCAAGGATGGCACGCCCTGCTTGCGTACAGGGACCCGTGCCTCCCACCCTTATAGCCTCTCTGGTTCTCTACGTGTCAAAGGTCTACAGGGGACTGTTTCAGAGGCTTCACCCGGGGACCGCCCAGCCCCTGGTCGGGTACATGAACCAGCCCTTTCCCCCTGTAAAATACCAAGGGAGAAACCTCAAGGTTCGTCCCCAGGGGAGCCCGCGCTCTGTCCTGGCGTACCCTGAGAAAGCGGCTGAGTACGGGCTCCCCTGGGGATGAACCTCCTCGGAGGACCGCCCGCCGATGTTTGCCGACTCGCCCGCCGCTTCTGCTCCCCGACGCTGGGGGGTCTTCATCACTGATCCTGTGCCCAAATACAGCACACACTGTCTGGGTACAGGGACCCACGCCTCCCGCCCTTATAGCCTTCTCTGGTTCTCAGCGTGTCAAAAGTTACAGGCATGGAAGACCCTTCCAGAGGCCTTGCCTGTGTTCTGTTGACCCTCCTGTGAATTTGGACTCGCATCTGCCCCTGGCAGACAACCTGGAATTTTTAATTTCGCCTCCGGAGGGCCGGGGTGCCTTGGTGGACCGCCCGCCAATGTTTACACTCAACGCTTCTGCTCCCCGTCACCAGGGGATCCGCGTCACCGATCCTGTGCCCAAGGACGGCACGCCCTGCCTGTGTACAGGGACCCGTGCCTCCCGCCCCTTATAGCGTCTATGGTTCTCTGCATGTCAAAAGTCAACAGGCATGGAAGCCTTTCAGGGGACCCTTCCAGAGGACCCTTCCTGCGTGTCAAAGGTCTACAGGCATGGAAGCTTGTCAGAGGACTGTTACAAAGGCTTTGCTCAGGGACCGCCCAGTTCGGGTGGGGTACATGAACCAGCCCATTCCCCCTGTAAAATACCAAGGGAGAAACTTGAAGAATCGTCCCCAGGGGAGCCCGCTTTAGGCCCTTGCATACCCTGAGAGAACGGCTGAGTATGGGAGTACAGGGCTGGGTGGTCCCAAGGCGAAAAATCCGGAACGGTCCCCTGACAGGCTTCCATGCCTTGCGTACCCTGAGAGAACGGCTGAGTACAGGCACCCGTTGGGATGAACCTCCTCGGCGGACCGCCGGCCGATGTTTGCCGACTCGCCCGACAATTCTGCTCCCGAACGGTCCGCCGAGGAAATTCATCCCCAGATGAGCCCGTACTCGGCCGCTCTCTCAGGTTACGCCAGGGCCGAGCGCGGGGTCCCCTGGGGACGAATCTTCCGGTTTCTCCCTTGGTATTTTCTAGGTGGATTGGGCTGGTTCATGTACCCAGCCCAGGCCTGGGTGGTCCCAGGGCGAAACCTCCGGAACGGTCCCCTGACAGGCTTCCATGCCTGAAGACCGTTGACACGCAGAGAACCAGAGAGGCTATAAGGGAGGGAAGCGCGGGTCCCTGTACCCAGACAGGGAGTGCCGTCCATGGGCACAGGATCAGTGATGCTGACCCCCCAGCGTCAGGGAGCAGAAGCGTAGGGCGAGTCGGCAAACATCGGCGGGCGGTCCGCCGAGGAGGTTCATCCCCACCGGAGCCCGTACTCGGCCGCTCTCTCAGGTTACGCCAGGGCCGCGACACTGATCCTGTGCCCATGGACGGCACGCCCTGTCTGGGTACAGGGACCCGCGCCTCCCTCCCTTATAGCCTCTCTGGTTCTCTGCGTGTCAAAGGTCTTCAGGCATGGAAGCCTGCCAGGGGACCGTTCCGGAGGTTTCGCCCGGGGACGAACCAGCCCAATCCCCCTGGAAAATACCAAGGGAGAAACCGGAAGGTTCGTCCCCAGGTTAGCCCACGCTCGGCCCTCGCATACCCTGAGAGAACGGCTGAGTACGGGCTCCCGTGGGGATGAACCTCCTCGGCGGACCGCCCGCCGATGTTTGCCGACTCGCCTGACGGTTCTGCTCCCCGACGCTGGGGGGTCTGCATCACCGATCCTGTGCCCAAGGATGGCGTGCCCTGTCTGGGTACAGGGACCTGCGCCTCCCGCCCTTATAGCCATTTCTGGTTCTCTACATGTCAAAGGTCTACAGGCATGGAAGCCTGTCAGGAGACTGTTTCAAAGGCTTCGCATGGGGACCGCCACGCCCTGGGTGGGGTACATGAACCAGCCCTTTCCCCCTGTAAAATACTAAGGGAAAAACCTGAAGGTTCGTCCCCAGGGGACCCCGCGATTGGCCCTGGCGTAACCTGAGAGAGCGGCTGAGTACGGGCTCCCCTGGGGATGAATCTCCTCGGTGGACCGCTCGCCTATGTATTCTTACTCGCCTGATGCTTCTGTTCCCCGCAACCCTGGGGTCCGCGTCACCGATCCTGTGCGCAAGGACGGCGCGCCCTACCTGGGTACAGGGACCGGAGCCTCCCGCCCTTATAGCCTTCTCTGGTTCTCTGTGTTTCAAAAGTCTACAGGCATGGAAGACCCTTACAGAGGCCTTGCCCGTGTTCTGTTGACCCTCCTGTGCATTTGGACTCGCATCTGCCCCTGGCCGACAACCTGGAATTTTTAATTTCGCCTCCGGAGGGCCGGGGTGCCTTGGTAGACCGCCCACCAATGTTTGCCGACCCGCCCGACGCTTCTGCTCCCCGTCGCCAGGGGGTCCGCGTCACCAATCCTGTGCCCAAGGACGGCACGCCCTGCCTGTGTACAGGGACCCGTGCCTCCCACCCCTTATAGCGTCTCTGGTTCTCTGCATGTCAAAAGTCAACAGGCATGGAAGCCTTTCAGGGGACCCTTCCAGAGGTTTCACCCGGGGACAGCCCTGCCCCGGTTCGGGTACCTTAACCATCCCAATCCCCTTGGAAAATATCAAGGGAGAAACCAGGGGTTCGACCCCAGGGGAGCCCGCGCTCGGCCCTGGCGTACCCTGAGAAAGCAGCCGGACGGCTTGCTCTCCTGCTATTCTGAGGCAGGTGGCCGTTCAAAGGTACCAACTCGTGATGCTGCGATACAGTTTTATGAACGCACTCGGACATACCACTCGGACATGCCCAGCTCGTGGAACTGTGAGCTGGATTCAGCTTTCAAATCCGATCTCATACTGGTTCTCAGTTTTTCAATTATTGTTAGGCATGGAAGTCAGTCAGGGGACACTTCAGGAGGACTTGCCCAGGTAAGGTTGACCTTCCTGGGCACATGGACCCACACCTCCCCCTGGCCTATAACCAGGAATTTGACATTTTTTTATTTCGGGTATTACATGATGAGATTTGTTACATTGTGTCACCCCAGTTGTAAGGAAGATCCATGAGGAGGAGGTTTGTTACAGTGTGTGTGTCACCCCAGTAATTAGGAGAAAAATCATGAAGAGGAGATTTGTTACAGAGTGTCAACCCAGTAGTAAGGAGATTACATAAGGAGGAGGTTTGTTACAGTGTGTCACCCTAGTAGTAAGGAGATTACACGGGGAGAAGGTTTGTTACAGTGTGTCACCCCAGTAGTAGGAGTTGACATGAGGAGGAGGAGGTTTGTTACAGTGTGTTACCCCAGTAGTAAGCTGATTACATGATGAGAAGGTTTGTTACAGTGAGTCACCCCAGTAATAAGTTAATAACATGAGAAGTTTTGTTACAGTGTGTCACCCCAATAGTAAGGAGATTATATGAGTAGGGGGTTTGTTACAGTGTGTCACCCCAGTAGTAAGGTGATTACATAATGAGAAGGTTTGTTACTGTGAGTCACCCCAGTAATAAGTTAATAACATGAGGAGATTTGTTACAGTGTGTCACCCCAGTAGAAAGGAGATTACATGATGAGGAGAAGTTTTGTTACAGTGTGTCACCCCAGTTGTAAGGAGATTACATGATGATGAGGAGTTTTGTTACAGTGTGTCACCCCAGTTGTAAGGAGATTACATGATGAGGAGGTTTGTTACAGTGTGTCACCCCAGTAATAAGTTAATAACATGAGAAGGTTTGTTACAATGTGTCACCCCAGTAGAAAGGAGATTATATGATGAGAAGGTTTGTTACAATGTGTCATCCCAGTAGTAAAGAGATTACATGAGGATGGGGTTTGTAATGGTGTGTCATCCCAGTAGTAAGGAGATTACATGATGAGAAGGTTTGTTACAGTGTGTCACCCCAGTAGTAAGGAGATTACATGATGAGAAGGTTTGTTACAGTGTGTCACCCCAGTGATAAGTTAATAACATGAGGAGGTTTGTTACAGTGTGTCACCCCAGTAGAAAGGAGATTACATGAGGGGAAGGTTTGTTGCAGTGTGTCACCCCAGTAGTAAGGAGATTACATGAGGAGGGGGTTTGTTACAGTGTGTCACCCCAGTAGTAAGTTAATAATATAAGAATGGGGTTTTTTACAGTGTGTCACCCCAGTCGTAAGGAGATGACATGAGGAGGTTTTTTTTTTTTTACAGTATGTCACCCAGTAGTAAGTTAATAATATGAGGATGGGGTTTGTTACAGTGTGTCACTCCAGTATTTAGGAGATTACATGGGGAGTAGGCTTGTTACTGTGTGTCAACCCATTGGTAAGTTAATAATATGAAGATGGGGTTTGTTACAGTGGGTCACTCAAGTAGAAACGAGATTACATGAGGTGAAGTTTTGTTACAGTGTGTCACCCCAGTAATAAGTTAATAACATGATGAGGTTTGTTACAGTGTGTCACCCCAGTAGAAAGGAGATTACATGAGGAGAAGTTTTGTTACAGTGTGTCACCCCAGTAGAAAGGAGATTACATGTGTAGGAGGTTTGTTACAGTGTGTCACCCCAGTAGTAATAAGATTACATGTGGAGGAGGTTTGTTACAGTGTATCACCACAGTAGAAAGGAGATTACATAAGGAGAAGGTTTGTTACAGTGTGTCACCCCAGTAGTAAGTTAATAACATGTGGTGGAGGTTTGTTACAGTGTGTCACCTCAGTAGTAATAAGATTACATGTGGAGGAGGTTTGTTACAGTGTGTCACCCTATTACTAATAAGATTACTTGGGCAGTAGGTTTGTTACAGTGTGTCACCCCAGTAGTAAGTTAATAATATAAGAATGGGGTTTGTTACAGTGTGTCACCCCAGTCGTAAGGAGATGACACGATGAGTTTTTTTTTTTTACAGTTTGTCACCCAGTAGTAAGTTAATAATATGAGGATGGGGTTTGTTACAGTGTGTCACCCCAGTAGATAGGAGAAAAAAGGAGGAGGAGGTTTGTTACAGTGTGTCACCCAAGTAGTAAGGAGATTACATGGGGAGTAGGCTTGTTACTATGTGTCACCCCAGTAGTAAGGTAATAATATGAAGATGGGGTTTGTTACAGTGGGTCACCCCAGTAGAAACGAGATTACATGAGGTGAAGTTTTGTTACAGTGTGTCACTCCAGTAGTAATAAGATTACATGATGAGAAGGTTTGTTAGAGTGTGTCACCCCAGTAGAAAGGAGATTACATGAGGGGAAGGTTTGTTTCAGTGTGTCACTCCAGTAGTAAGGAGATTACATGACGAGGGGGTTTGTTACAGTGTATCACCCCAGTAGTAAGTTAATAATATAAGAATGGGGTTTGTTACAGTGTTTCACCCCAGTCGTAAGGTGATTACTTGACAATGTTTTTTTTTTTTTTTACAGTTTGTCACCCAGTAGTAAGTTAATAATATGAGGATGGGGTTTGTTACAGTGTGTCACCGCAGTAGTTAGGAGAAAAAAATGAGGAGGAGGTTTGTTACAGTGTGTCACCCAAGTAGTAAGTTAATAACATAAAGATGGGGTTTGTTTCACCCCACAGAGCCCCCAGGAAAGGCAGGGGGAGAGATGCCGTCACTGCCTGTTTCTCTCCCCCTGCCTTTCCTGTGGTCTAGAGCCCTGCTTTCTCTCCCCCTGCTATCGGCGCCGCTGCCCCTTCTCTCCCCCTGGCTATCGGTGCCGCTGTCCCATTGCCAGCGCCGATAGCCAGGGGGAGAGAAGCGGTGCCGGCAATGGGGCAGCGGCACCGATAGCCAGGGGGAGATAAGGGGCAGCGGCACCCATTGCCGGCGCCGCTGCCCCGTTGCCTCCCCCATCCCTAGTTGTATAATTACGTGTTGCCGGGGTCGGGTCCGTTCTGCTTCAGGCCTCCGGTGTGCGTCCCCTGCATCATTGCTATGCATTGCGAGACGCAATGACGAGTGACGTCTCTCGTCATTGCGCCGCGCCATGCAAAGCATAGCAACGACGCAGGGAATGCACACCGGAGGCCTGAAGCAGCGCTGACCCGACCCCAGCAACAGGTAATTATACAGCCGGGGATGGGGGAGGCAACGGGGCAGCGGCACCGGCAATGGGTGCCGCTGCCCCTTCTTTCTCCCTGTCTGTCGACGCCGCTGCCCCATTGCCGTCGCCGTTTCTCTCCCCCTGGCTATCGGCGCCGGCAATGGGGCAGCGGCTCTGATAGCCAGGGGGAGAGAAGGGGCAGCAGCGCCGATAGCAGGGGTAACCATCATACACTCATACTGTTTTCACTTTGCCAAATTATCGGACAACCTGGCCCCAAAATTATGGATTATAAAAGGATAGCAGCATAAGGGAAAAATACACATTTTGAACCCAAAAACCCATTTGAGATTTTAAGTTCAAAATACAGGCCTACCTCCTCCCCTTCAGCCTGCCTGTCCATCTCCAAAAATACCTTTTTTTAATAATTATACACTCTTCGTTTGCTTTGGAAAAACAAACAGTTAAGTTGCCATATACTGCTATCCTTTCATCGATTTGTGCTTCTACACCCATGGTCCCAAACCATCATACACTCATACTGTTTTCACTTTGCCAAGTTATCGGACAACCTGGCCCCAAAATTATGGATTATAAAAGGATAGCAGCATAAGGGAAAAATACACATTTTGAACCCAAAAACCCATTTGAGTTTTTAAGTTCAAAATACAGGCCTACCTCCTCCCCATCAGCCTGCCTGTCCATCTCCAAAAATACCCTTTTTAATAATTATACGCTCCTCCTTTGCATTGAAAAAAAGCAAACAGTAAAGTTGCCAGATGCGGCCATTCTTTCATCCATTTGTCCTTCTGCATCTATTTTCCCAAACCATGCACTCATACTGTTATTATGTCGCCAAGTAATTAGACTACCTGGCCCAAAAATTATGGATTATAAAAGGATAGCAGCATAAGGGAAAAATACACATTTTGAACCCAAAAACCCATTTGAGTTTTTAAGTTCAAAATACAGGCCTACCTCCTCCCCTACAGCCTGCCTGTCCATCTCCAAAAATACCCTTTTTAATAATTATACGCTCCTCCTTTGCATTGAAAAAAAGCAAACAGTAAAGTTGCCAGATGCGGCCATCCTTTCATCCATTTGTCCTTCTGCATCTATTTTCCCAAACCATGCACTCATACTGTTATTATGTCGCCAAGTAATTAGACTACCTGGCCCAAAAATTATGGATTATAAAAGGATAGCAGCATTAGTGAAAAATACACATTTTGAAGCCAAAAATACATTTGAGTTTTTAAGTTCAAAATACAGGGGGAGAGAAGCAGCGCCGGCAATGGGGCAACGGCACCGATAGCCAGGGGGGGATAAGGGGCAGCGGCACCCATTGCCGGTGCCGCTGCCCCGTTGCCTCATCCATCCCTAGTTGTATAATTACCCTGTTGCCGGGGTCAGGTCCGTGCTGCTTCAGGCCTCCGGTGGGGGGACACGGGGCAGTGGCGCCAGCAATGGGTGCCGCTGCCTCTTCTTTCCCCCTGTCTGTCGACGACGCTGCCCCATTGCCGGCGCCGTTTCTCTACCCCTGGCTATCGGCGCCGGCAATGGGGCAGCGGCACTGATAGCCAGGGGGAGAGAAGGGGCAGCAGCACCGATAGCAGGGGTAACCATCATACACTCATACTGTTTTCACTTTGCTAAGTTATCGGACAACCTGACCCAAAAATATGGATTATAAAAGGATAGCAGCATAAGGGAAAAATACACATTTTGAACCCAAAAACCCATTTGAGTTTTTAAGTTCAAAATCCAGGCCTACCTCCTCCCCATCAGCCTGCCTGTCCATCTCCAAAAATACCCTGTTTTAATAATTATGCACTCTTCATTTGCTTTGGAAAAGCAAATAGTTAAGTTGCCATATGCTGCTATCCTTTCATCGATTTGTGCTTCTACACCTATGTTCCCTAACCATCATACACTCATACTGTTTTCACTTTGCCAAGTTATCGAACAACCTGGCCCCAAAATTATGAATTATAAAAGGATAGCAGCATAAGGGAAAAATACACATTTTGAACCCAAAAACCCATTTGAGTTTTTAAGTTCAAAATACAGGCCTACCTCCTCCCCTACAGCCTGCCTGTCCATCTCCAAAAATACCCTTTTTAATAATTATACGCTCCTCCTTTGCATTGAAAAAAAGCAAACAGTAAAGTTGCCAGATGCAACCTTCCTTTCATCCATTTGTCCTTCTGCATCTATTTTCCCAAACCATGCACTCATACTGTTATTATGTCGCCAAGTAATTAGACTACCTGGCCCAAAAATTATGGATTATAAAAGGATAGCAGCATAAGGGAAAAATACACATTTTGAACCCAAAAACTCATTTGAGTTTTTAAGTTCAAAATACAGGCCTACCTCCTCCCCTACAGCCTGCCTGTCCATCTCCAAAAATACCCTTTTTAATAATTATACGCTCCTCCTTTGCATTGAAAAAAAGCAAACAGTAAAGTTGCCAGATGCGGCCATCCTTTCATCCATTTGTCCTTCTGCATCTATTTTCCCAAACCATGCACTCATACCGTTATTATGTCGCCAAGTAATTAGACTACCTGGCCCAAAAATTATGGATTATAAAAGGATAGCAGCATTAGTGAAAAATACACATTTTGAAGCCAAAAACCCATTTGAGTTTTTAAGTTCAAAATACAGGGGGAGAGAAGAGGCGCCGGCAATGGGGCAACGGCACCGATAGCCAGGGGGGGATAAGGGGCAGCGGCACCCATTGCCGGTGCCGCTGCCCCGTTGCCTCCCCCATCCCTAGTTGTATAATTACCCTGTTGCCGGGGTCGGGTCCGTGCTGCTTCAGGCCTCCCGTGGGGGGACACGGGGCAGCGGCGCCAGCAATGGGTGCCGCTGCCTCTTCTTTCCCCCTGTCTGTCGACGACGCTGCCCCATTGCCGGCGCCATTTCTCTACCCCTGGCTATCGGCGCCGGCAATGGGGCAGCGGCACTGATAGCCAGGGGGAGAGAAGGGGCAGCAGCACCGATAGCAGGGGTAACCATCATACACTCATACTGTTTTCACTTTGCTAAGTTATCGGACAACCTGGCCCCAAAATTATGGATTATAAAAGGATAGCAGCATAAGGGAAAAATACACATTTTGAACCCAAAAACCCATTTGAGTTTTTAAGTTCAAAATCCAGGCCTACCTCCTCCCCATCAGCCTGCCTGTCCATCTCCAAAAATACCCTGTTTTAATAATTATGCACTCTTCATTTGCTATGGAAAAGCAAATAGTTAAGTTGCCATATGCTGCTATCCTTTCATCGATTTGTGCTTCTACACCTATGTTCCCAAACCATCATACACTCATACTGTTTTCACTTTGCCAAGTTATCGAACAACCTGGCCCCAAAATTATGGATTATAAAAGGATAGCAGCATAAGGGAAAAATACACATTTTGAACCCAAAAACCCATTTGAGTTTTTAAGTTCAAAATACAGGCCTACCTCCTCCCCTACAGCCTGCCTGTCCATCTCCAAAAATACCCTTTTTAATAATTATACGCTCCTCCTTTGCATTGAAAAAAAGCAAACAGTAAAGTTGCGAGATGCGGCCATCCTTTCATCCATTTGTCCTTCTGCATCTATTTTCCCAAACCATGCACTCATACTGTTATTATGTCGCCAAGTAATTAGACTACCTGGCCCAAAAATTATGGATTATAAAAGGATAGCAGCATAAGGGAAAAATACACATTTTGAACCCAAAAACCCATTTGAGTTTTTAAGTTCAAAATACAGGCCTACCTCCTCCCCTACAGCCTGCCTGTCCATCTCCAAAAATACCCTTTTTACTAATTATACGCTCCTCCTTTGCATTGAAAAAAAGCAAACAATAAAGTTGCCAGATGCGGCCATCCTTTCATCCATTTGTCCTTCTGCATCTATTTTCCCAAACCATGCACTCATACTGTTATTATGTCGCCAAGTAATTAGACTACCTGGCCCCAAAATTATGGATTATAAAAGGATAGCAGCATAAGGGAAAAATACACATTTTGAACCCAAAAACCCATTTGAGTTTTTAAGTTCAAAATACAGGCCTACCTCCTCCCCTACAGCCTGCCTGTCCATCTCCAAAAATACAGTTTTTAATAATTATACACTCTTCGTTTGCTTTGGAAAACAAACAGTTAAGTTGCCATATGCTGCTATCCTTTCATCGATTTGTGCTTCTACACCTATGTTCCCAAACCATCATACATACACTCATACTGTTTTCACTTTGCCAAGTTATCGAACAACCTGGCCCCAAAATTATGGATTATAAAAGGATAGCAGCATAAGGGAAAAAATACACATTTTGAACCCAAAAACCCATTTGAGTTTTTAAGTTCAAAATACAGGCCTACCTCCTCCCCTACAGCCTGCCTGTCCATCTCCAAAAATACATTTTTTAATAATTATACGCTCCTCCTTTGCATTGAAAAAAAGCAAACAGTAAAGTTGCCAGATGCGGCCATCCTTTCATCCATTTGTCCTTCTGCATCTATTTTCCCAAACCATTCACTTATACTGTTATTATGTCGCCAAGTAATTAGACTACCTGGCCCAAAAATTTTGGATTATAAAAGGATAGCAGCATAAGGGAAAAATACACATTTTGAACCCAAAAACCCATTTGAGTTTTTAAGTTCAAAATACAGGTCTACCTCCTCCCCTACAGCCTGCCTGTCCATCTCCAAAAATACATTTTTTAATAATTATACGCTCCTCCTTTGCATTGAAAAAAAGCAAACAGTAAAGTTGCCAGATGCGGCCATCCTTTCATCCATTTGTCCTTCTGCATCTATTTTCCCAAACCATGCACTTATACTGTTATTATGTCGCCAAGTAATTAGACTACCTGGCCCAAAAATTATGGATTATAAAAGGATAGCAGCATAAGGGAAAAATACACATTTTGAACCCAAAAACCCATTTGAGTTTTTAAGTTCAAAATACAGGCCTACCTCCTCCCCTACAGCCTGCCTGTCCATCTCCAAAAATACCCTTTTTAATAATTATACGCTCCTCCTTTGCATTGAAAAAAAGCAAGCAATAAAGTTGCCAGATGCGGCCATCCTTTCATCCATTTGTCCTTCTGCATCTATTTTCCCAAACCATGCACTCATACCGTTATTATGTCGCCAAGTAATTAGACTACCTGGCCCAAAAATTATGGATTATAAAAGGATAGCAGCATTAGTGAAAAATACACATTTTGAAGCCAAAATCCCATTTGAATTTTTAAGTTCAAAATACAGGGGGAGAGAAGAGGCGCCGGCAATGGGGCAACGGCACCGATAGCCAGGGGGGGATAAGGGGCAGCGGCACCCATTGCCGGTGCCGCTGCCCCGTTGCCTCCCCATCCCTAGTTGTATAATTACCCTGTTGCCGGGGTCGGGTCCGTGCTGCTTCAGGCCTCCGGTGGGGGGACACGGGGCAGCGGCGCCAGCAATGGGTGCCGCTGCCTCTTCTTTCCCCCTGTCTGTCGACGACGCTGCCCCATTGCTGGCGCCGTTTCTCTACCCCTGGCTATCGGCGCCGGCAATGGGGCAGCGGCACTGATAGCCAGGGGGAGAGAAGGGGCACTCATACTGTTTTCACTTTGCTGAGTTATCGGACAACCTGGCCCCAAAATTATGGATTATAAAAGGATAGCAGCATAAGGGAAAAATACACATTTTGAACCCAAAAACCCATTTGAGTTTTTAAGTTCAAAATACAGGCCTACCTCCACCCCTACAGCCTGCCTGTCCATCTCCAAAAATACCCTTTTTAATAATTATACGCTCCTCCTTTGCATTGAAAAAAAGCAAACAGTAAAGTTGCCAGATGCGGCCATTCTTTCATCCATTTGTCCTTCTGCATCTATTTTCCCAAACCATGCACTCATACTGTTATTATGTCGCCAAGTAATTAGACTACCTGGCCCCAAAATTATGGATTATAAAAGGATAGCAGCATAAGGGAAAAATACACATTTTGAACCCAAAAACCCATTTGAGTTTTTAAGTTCAAAATACAGGCCTACCTCCTCCCCTACAGCCTGCCTGTCCATCTCCAAAAATACCCTTTTTAATAATTATACGCTCCTCCTTTGCATTGAAAAAAAGCAAACAGTAAAGTTGCCAGATGCGGCCATCCTTTCATCCATTTGTCCTTCTGCATCTATTTTCCCAAACCATGCACTCATACTGTTATTATGTCGCCAAGTAATTAGACTACCTGGCCCAAAAATTATGGATTATAAAAGGATAGCAGCATTAGTGAAAAATACACATTTTGAAGCCAAAAACCCATTTGAGTTTTTAAGTTCAAAATACAGGCCTACCTCCTCCCCTACAGCCTGCCTGTCCATCTCCAAAAATACAGTTTTTAATAATTATACACTCTTCGTTTGCTTTGGAAAACAAACAGTTAAGTTGCCATATGCTGCTATCCTTTCATCGATTTGTGCTTCTACACCTATGTTCCCAAACCATCATACACTCATACTGTTTTCACTTTGCCAAGTTATCGAACAACCTGGCCCCAAAATTATGGATTATAAAAGGATAGCAGCATAAGGGAAAAATGCACATTTTGAACCCAAAAACCCATTTGAGTTTTTAAGTTCAAAATACAGGCCTACCTCCTCCCCTACAGCCTGCCTGTCCATCTCCAAAAATACCCTTTTTAATAATTATACGCTCCTCCTTTGCATTGAAAAAAAGCAAACAGTAAAGTTGCCAGATGCGGCCATCCTTTCATCCATTTGTCCTTCTGCATCTATTTTCCCAAACCATGCACTCATACTGTTATTATGTCGCCAAGTAATTAGACTACCTGGCCCAAAAATTATGGATTATAAAAGGATAGCAGCATTAGTGAAAAATACACATTTTGAAGCCAAAAATCCATTTGAGTTTTTAAGTTCAAAATACAGGGGGAGAGAAGCGGCGCCGGCAATGGGGCAACGGCACCGATAGCCAGGGGGGGATAAGGGGCAGCGGCACCCATTGCCGGTGCCGCTGCCCCGTTGCCTCCCCCATCCCTAGTTGTATAATTACCCTGTTGCCGGGGTCAGGTCCGTGCTGCTTCAGGCCTCTGGTGGGGGGACACGGGGCAGCGGCGCCAGCAATGGGTGCCGCTGCTTCTTCTTTCCCCCTGTCTGTCGACGACGCTGCCCCATTGCCGGCGCCGTTTCTCTACCCCTGGCTATCGGCGCCGGCAATGGGGCAGCGGCACTGATAGCCAGGGGGAGAGAAGGGGCAGCAGCGCCGATAGCAGGGGTAACCATCAAACACTGATACTGTTTTCACTTTGCTAAGTTATCGGACAACCTGGCCCCAAATTTATGGATTATAAAAGGATAGCAGCATAAGGGAAAAAATACACATTTTGAACCCAAAAACCCATTTGAGTTTTTAAGTTCAAAATCCAGGCCTACCTCCTCCCCATCAGCCTGCCTGCCCATCTCCAAAAATACCCTGTTTTAATAATTATGCACTCTTCATTTGCTTTGGAAAAGCAAATAGTTAAGTTGCCATATGCTGCTATCCTTTCATCGATTTGTGCTTCTACACCTATGTTCCCAAACCATCATACACTCATACTGTTTTCACTTTGCCAAGTTATCGGACAACCTGGCCCCAAAATTATGGATTATAAAAGGATAGCAGCATAAGGGAAAAATACACATTTTGAACCCAAAAACCCATTTGAGTTTTTAAGTTCAAAATACAGGCCTACCTCCACCCCTACAGCCTGCCTGTCCATCTCCAAAAATACCCTTTTTAATAATTATACGCTCCTCCTTTGCATTGAAAAAAAGCAAACAGTAAAGTTGCCAGATGCGGCCATCCTTTCATCCATTTGTCCTTCTGCATCTATTTTCCCAAACCATGCACTCATACTGTTATTATGTCGCCAAGTAATTAGACTACCTGGCCCAAAAATTATGGATTATAAAAGGATAGCAGCATAAGGGAAAAATATACATTTTGAACCCAAAAACCCATTTGAGTTTTTAAGTTCAAAATACAGGCCTACCTCCTCCCCTACAGCCTGCCTGTCCATCTCCAAAAATACCCTTTTTAATAATTATACGCTCCTCCTTTGCATTGAAAAAAAGCAAACAATAAAGTTGCCAGATGCGGCCATCCTTTCATCCATTTGTCCTTCTGCATCTATTTTCCCAAACCATGCACTCATACTGTTATTATGTCGCCAAGTAATTAGACTACCTGGCCCAAAAATTATGGATTATAAAAGGATAGCAGCATTAGTGAAAAATACACATTTTGAACCCAAAAACCCATTTGAGTTTTTAAGTTCAAAATACAGGCCTACCTCCTCCCCTACAGCCTGCCTGTCCATCTCCAAAAATACCCTTTTTAATAATTATACGCTACTTCTTTGCATTGAAAAAAAGCAAACAATAAAGTTGCCAGATGCGGCCATCCTTTCATCCATTTGTCCTTCTGCATCTATTTTCCCAAACCATGCACTCATACTGTTATTATGTCGCCAAGTAATTAGACTACCTGGCCCCAAAATTATGGATTATAAAAGGATAGCAGCATAAGGGAAAAATACACATTTTGAACCCAAAAATCCATTTGAGTTTTTAAGTTCAAAATACAGGCCTACCTCCTCCCCTACAGCCTGCCTGTCCATCTCCAAAAATACAGTTTTTAATAATTATACACTCTTCGTTTGCTTTGGAAAACAAACAGTTAAGTTGCCATATGCTGCTATCCTTTCATCGATTTGTGCTTCTACACCTATGTTCCCAAACCATCATACATACACTCATACTGTTTTCACTTTGCCAAGTTATCGAACAACCTGGCCCCAAAATTATGGATTATAAAAGGATAGCAGCATAAGGGAAAAAATACACATTTTGAACCCAAAAACCCATTTGAGTTTTTAAGTTCAAAATACAGGCCTACCTCCTCCCCTACAGCCTGCCTGTCCATCTCCAAAAATACATTTTTTAATAATTATACGCTCCTCCTTTGCATTGAAAAAAAGCAAACAGTAAAGTTGCCAGATGCGGCCATCCTTTCATCCATTTGTCCTTCTGCATCTATTTTCCCAAACCATTCACTTATACTGTTATTATGTCGCCAAGTAATTAGACTACCTGGCCCAAAAATTATGGATTATAAAAGGATAGCAGCATAAGGGAAAAATACACATTTTGAACCCAAAAACCCATTTGAGTTTTTAAGTTCAAAATACAGGCCTACCTCCTCCCCTACAGCCTGCCTGTCCATCTCCAAAAATACATTTTTTAATAATTATACGCTCCTCCTTTGCATTGAAAAAAAGCAAACAGTAAAGTTGCCAGATGCGGCCATCCTTTCATCCATTTGTCCTTCTGCATCTATTTTCCCAAACCATGCACTTATACTGTTATTATGTCGCCAAGTAATTAGACTACCTGGCCCAAAAATTATGGATTATAAAAGGATAGCAGCATAAGGGAAAAATACACATTTTGAACCCAAAAACCCATTTGAGTTTTTAAGTTCAAAATACAGGCCTACCTCCTCCCCTACAGCCTGCCTGTCCATCTCCAAAAATACCCTTTTTAATAATTATACGCTCCTCCTTTGCATTGAAAAAAAGCAAGCAATAAAGTTGCCAGATGCGGCCATCCTTTCATCCATTTGTCCTTCTGCATCTATTTTCCCAAACCATGCACTCATACCGTTATTATGTCGCCAAGTAATTAGACTACCTGGCCCAAAAATTATGGATTATAAAAGGATAGCAGCATTAGTGAAAAATACACATTTTGAAGCCAAAATCCCATTTGAATTTTTAAGTTCAAAATACAGGGGGAGAGAAGAGGCGCCGGCAATGGGGCAACGGCACCGATAGCCAGGGGGGGATAAGGGGCAGCGGCACCCATTGCCGGTGCCGCTGCCCCGTTGCCTCCCCATCCCTAGTTGTATAATTACCCTGTTGCCGGGGTCGGGTCCGTGCTGCTTCAGGCCTCCGGTGGGGGGACACGGGGCAGCGGCGCCAGCAATGGGTGCCGCTGCCTCTTCTTTCCCCCTGTCTGTCGACGACGCTGCCCCATTGCCGGCGCCGTTTCTCTACCCCTGGCTATCGGCGCCGGCAATGGGGCAGCGGCACTGATAGCCAGGGGGAGAGAAGGGGCACTCATACTGTTTTCACTTTGCTAAGTTATCGGACAACCTGGCCCCAAAATTATGGATTATAAAAGGATAGCAGCATAAGGGAAAAATACACATTTTGAACCCAAAAACCCATTTGAGTTTTTAAGTTCAAAATACAGGCCTACCTCCACCCCTACAGCCTGCCTGTCCATCTCCAAAAATACCCTTTTTAATAATTATACGCTCCTCCTTTGCATTGAAAAAAAGCAAACAGTAAAGTTGCCAGATGCGGCCATCCTTTCATCCATTTGTCCTTCTGCATCTATTTTCCCAAACCATGCACTCATACTGATATTATGTCGCCAAGTAATTAGACTACCTGGCCCAAAAATTATGGATTATAAAAGGATAGCAGCATAAGGGAAAAATACACATTTTGAACCCAAAAACCCATTTGAGTTTTTAAGTTCAAAATACAGGCCTACCTCCTCCCCTACAGCCTGCCTGTCCATCTCCAAAAATACCCTTTTTAATAATTATACGCTCCTCCTTTGCATTGAAAAAAAGCAAACAATAAAGTTGCCAGATGCGGCCATCCTTTCATCCATTTGTCCTTCTGCATCTATTTTCCCAAACCATGCACTCATACTGTTATTATGTCGCCAAGTAATTAGACTACCTGGCCCAAAAATTATGGATTATAAAAGGATAGCAGCATAAGGGAAAAATACACATTTTGAACCCAAAAACCCATTTGAGTTTTTAAGTTCAAAATACAGGCCTACCTCCTCCCCTACAGCCTGCCTGTCCATCTCCAAAAATACCCTTTTTAATAATTATACGCTCCTCCTTTGCATTGAAAAAAAGCAAACAATAAAGTTGCCATATGCGGCCATCCTTTCATCCATTTGTCCTTCTGCATCTATTTTCCCAAACCATGCACTCATACCGTTATTATGTCGCCAAGTAATTAGACTACCTGGCCCAAAAATTATGGATTATAAAAGGATAGCAGCATTAGTGAAAAATACACATTTTGAAGCCAAAAACCCATTTGAGTTTTTAAGTTCAAAATACAGGGGGAGAGAAGAGGCGCCGGCAATGGGGCAACGGCACCGATAGCCAGGGGGGATAAGGGGCAGCGGCACCCATTGCCGGTGCCGCTGCCCCATTGCCTCCCCCATCCCTAGTTGTATAATTACCCTGTTGCCGGGGTCGGGTCCGTGCTGCTTCAGGCCTCCGGTGGGGGGACACGGGGCAGCGGCGCCAGCAATGGGTGCCGCTGCCTCTTCTTTCCCCCTGTCTGTCGACGACGCTGCCCCATTGCCGGCGCCGTTTCTCTACCCCTGGCTATCGGCGCCGGCAATGGGGCAGCGGCACTGATAGCCAGGGGGAGAGAAGGGGCACTCATACTGTTTTCACTTTGCTGAGTTATCGGACAACCTGGCCCCAAAATTATGGATTATAAAAGGATAGCAGCATAAGGGAAAAATACACATTTTGAACCCAAAAACCCATTTGAGTTTTTAAGTTCAAAATACAGGCCTACCTCCACCCCTACAGCCTGCCTGTCCATCTCCAAAAATACCCTTTTTAATAATTATATGCTCCTCCTTTGCATTGAAAAAAAGCAAACAGTAAAGTTGCCAGATGCGGCCATTCTTTCATCCATTTGTCCTTCTGCATCTATTTTCCCAAACCATGCACTCATACTGTTATTATGTCGCCAAGTAATTAGACTACCTGGCCCCAAAATTATGGATTATAAAAGGATAGCAGCATAAGGGAAAAATACACATTTTGAACCCAAAAACCCATTTGAGTTTTTAAGTTCAAAATACAGGCCTACCTCCTCCCCTACAGCCTGCCTGTCCATCTCCAAAAATACCCTTTTTAATAATTATACGCTCCTCCTTTGCATTGAAAAAAAGCAAACAGTAAAGTTGCCAGATGCGGCCATCCTTTCATCCATTTGTCCTTCTGCATCTATTTTCCCAAACCATGCACTCATACTGTTATTATGTCGCCAAGTAATTAGACTACCTGGCCCAAAAATTATGGATTATAAAAGGATAGCAGCATTAGTGAAAAATACACATTTTGAAGCCAAAAACCCATTTGAGTTTTTAAGTTCAAAATACAGGCCTACCTCCTCCCCTACAGCCTGCCTGTCCATCTCCAAAAATACAGTTTTTAATAATTATACACTCTTCGTTTGCTTTGGAAAACAAACAGTTAAGTTGCCATATGCTGCTATCCTTTCATCGATTTGTGCTTCTACACCTATGTTCCCAAACCATCATACACTCATACTGTTTTCACTTTGCCAAGTTATCGAACAACCTGGCCCCAAAATTATGGATTATAAAAGGATAGCAGCATAAGGGAAAAATACACATTTTGAACCCAAAAACCCATTTGAGTTTTTAAGTTCAAAATACAGGCCTACCTCCACCCCTACAGCCTGCCTGTCCATCTCCAAAAATACCCTTTTTAATAATTATACGCTCCTCCTTTGCATTGAAAAAAAGCAAACAGTAAAGTTGCCAGATGCGGCCATCCTTTCATCCATTTGTCCTTCTGCATCTATTTTCCCAAACCATGCACTCATACTGATATTATGTCGCCAAGTAATTAGACTACCTGGCCCAAAAATTATGGATTATAAAAGGATAGCAGCATAAGGGAAAAATACACATTTTGAACCCAAAAACCCATTTGAGTTTTTAAGTTCAAAATACAGGCCTACCTCCTCCCCTACAGCCTGCCTGTCCATCTCCAAAAATACCCTTTTTAATAATTATACGCTCCTCCTTTGCATTGAAAAAAAGCAAACAATAAAGTTGCCAGATGCGGCCATCCTTTCATCCATTTGTCCTTCTGCATCTATTTTCCCAAACCATGCACTCATACTGTTATTATGTCGCCAAGTAATTAGACTACCTGGCCCAAAAATTATGGATTATAAAAGGATAGCAGCATAAGGGAAAAATACACATTTTGAACCCAAAAACCCATTTGAGTTTTTAAGTTCAAAATACAGGCCTACCTCCTCCCCTACAGCCTGCCTGTCCATCTCCAAAAATACCCTTTTTAATAATTATACGCTCCTCCTTTGCATTGAAAAAAAGCAAACAATAAAGTTGCCAGATGCGGCCATCCTTTCATCCATTTGTCCTTCTGCATCTATTTTCCCAAACCATGCACTCATACCGTTATTATGTCGCCAAGTAATTAGACTACCTGGCCCAAAAATTATGGATTATAAAAGGATAGCAGCATTAGTGAAAAATACACATTTTGAAGCCAAAAACCCATTTGAGTTTTTAAGTTCAAAATACAGGGGGAGAGAAGAGGCGCCGGCAATGGGGCAACGGCACCGATAGCCAGGGGGGATAAGGGGCAGCGGCACCCATTGCCGGTGCCGCTGCCCCGTTGCCTCCCCCATCCCTAGTTGTATAATTACCCTGTTGCCGGGGTCGGGTCCGTGCTGCTTCAGGCCTCCGGTGGGGGGAAACGGGGCAGCGGCGCCAGCAATGGGTGCCGCTGCCTCTTCTTTCCCCCTGTCTGTCGACGACGCTGCCCCATTGCCGGCGCCGTTTCTCTACCCCTGGCTATCGGCGCCGGCAATGGGGCAGCGGCACTGATAGCCAGGGGGAGAGAAGGGGCACTCATACTGTTTTCACTTTGCTGAGTTATCGGACAACCTGGCCCCAAAATTATGGATTATAAAAGGATAGCAGCATAAGGGAAAAATACACATTTTGAACCCAAAAACCCATTTGAGTTTTTAAGTTCAAAATACAGGCCTACCTCCACCCCTACAGCCTGCCTGTCCATCTCCAAAAATACCCTTTTTAATAATTATACGCTCCTCCTTTGCATTGAAAAAAAGCAAACAGTAAAGTTGCCAGATGCGGCCATTCTTTCATCCATTTGTCCTTCTGCATCTATTTTCCCAAACCATGCACTCATACTGTTATTATGTCGCCAAGTAATTAGACTACCTGGCCCCAAAATTATGGATTATAAAAGGATAGCAGCATAAGGGAAAAATACACATTTTGAACCCAAAAACCCATTTGAGTTTTTAAGTTCAAAATACAGGCCTACCTCCTCCCCTACAGCCTGCCTGTCCATCTCCAAAAATACCCTTTTTAATAATTATACGCTCCTCCTTTGCATTGAAAAAAAGCAAACAGTAAAGTTGCCAGATGCGGCCATCCTTTCATCCATTTGTCCTTCTGCATCTATTTTCCCAAACCATGCACTCATACTGTTATTATGTCGCCAAGTAATTAGACTACCTGGCCCAAAAATTATGGATTATAAAAGGATAGCAGCATTAGTGAAAAATACACATTTTGAAGCCAAAAACCCATTTGAGTTTTTAAGTTCAAAATACAGGCCTACCTCCTCCCCTACAGCCTGCCTGTCCATCTCCAAAAAAACCGTTTTTAATAATTATACACTCTTCGTTTGCTTTGGAAAACAAACAGTTAAGTTGCCATATGCTGCTATCCTTTCATCGATTTGTGCTTCTACACCTATGTTCCCAAACCATCATACACTCATACTGTTTTCACTTTGCCAAGTTATCGAACAACCTGGCCCCAAAATTATGGATTATAAAAGGATAGCAGCATAAGGGAAAAATGCACATTTTGAACCCAAAAACCCATTTGAGTTTTTAAGTTCAAAATACAGGCCTACCTCCTCCCCTACAGCCTGCCTGTCCATCTCCAAAAATACCCTTTTTAATAATTATACGCTCCTCCTTTGCATTGAAAAAAAGCAAACAGTAAAGTTGCCAGATGCGGCCATCCTTTCATCCATTTGTCCTTCTGCATCTATTTTCCCAAACCATGCACTCATACTGTTATTATGTCGCCAAGTAATTAGACTACCTGGCCCAAAAATTATGGATTATAAAAGGATAGCAGCATTAGTGAAAAATACACATTTTGAAGCCAAAAATCCATTTGAGTTTTTAAGTTCAAAATACAGGGGGAGAGAAGCGGCGCCGGCAATGGGGCAACGGCACCGATAGCCAGGGGGGGATAAGGGGCAGCGGCACCCATTGCCGGTGCCGCTGCCCCGTTGCCTCCCCCATCCCTAGTTGTATAATTACCCTGTTGCCGAGGTCAGGTCCGTGCTGCTTCAGGCCTCTGGTGGGGGGACACGGGGCAGCGGCGCCAGCAATGGGTGCCGCTGCTTCTTCTTTCCCCCTGTCTGTCGACGACGCTGCCCCATTGCCGGCGCCGTTTCTCTACCCCTGGCTATCGGCGCCGGCAATGGGGCAGCGGCACTGATAGCCAGGGGGAGAGAAGGGGCAGCAGCGCCGATAGCAGGGGTAACCATCAAACACTGATACTGTTTTCACTTTGCTAAGTTATCGGACAACCTGGCCCCAAATTTATGGATTATAAAAGGATAGCAGCATAAGGGAAAAAATACACATTTTGAAAACAAAAACCCATTTGAGTTTTTAAGTTCAAAATCCAGGCCTACCTCCTCCCCATCAGCCTGCCTGTCCATCTCCAAAAATACCCTGTTTTAATAATTATGCACTCTTCATTTGCTTTGGAAAAGCAAATAGTTAAGTTGCCATATGCTGCTATCCTTTCATCGATTTGTGCTTCTACACCTATGTTCCCAAACCATCATACACTCATACTGTTTTCACTTTGCCAAGTTATCGGACAACCTGGCCCCAAAATTATGGATTATAAAAGGATAGCAGCATAAGGGAAAAATACACATTTTGAACCCAAAAACCCATTTGAGTTTTTAAGTTCAAAATACAGGCCTACCTCCACCCCTACAGCCTGCCTGTCCATCTCCAAAAATACCCTTTTTAATAATTATACGCTCCTCCTTTGCATTGAAAAAAAGCAAACAGTAAAGTTGCCAGATGCGGCCATCCTTTCATCCATTTGTCCTTCTGCATCTATTTTCCCAAACCATGCACTCATACTGTTATTATGTCGCCAAGTAATTAGACTACCTGGCCCAAAAATTATGGATTATAAAAGGATAGCAGCATAAGGGAAAAATATACATTTTGAACCCAAAAACCCATTTGAGTTTTTAAGTTCAAAATACAGGCCTACCTCCTCCCCTACAGCCTGCCTGTCCATCTCCAAAAATACCCTTTTTAATAATTATACGCTCCTCCTTTGCATTGAAAAAAAGCAAACAATAAAGTTGCCAGATGCGGCCATCCTTTCATCCATTTGTCCTTCTGCATCTATTTTCCCAAACCATGCACTCATACTGTTATTATGTCGCCAAGTAATTAGACTACCTGGCCCAAAAATTATGGATTATAAAAGGATAGCAGCATTAGTGAAAAATACACATTTTGAACCCAAAAACCCATTTGAGTTTTTAAGTTCAAAATACAGGCCTACCTCCTCCCCTACAGCCTGCCTGTCCATCTCCAAAAATACCCTTTTTAATAATTATACGCTCCTCCTTTGCATTGAAAAAAAGCAAACAATAAAGTTGCCAGATGCGGCCATCCTTTCATCCATTTGTCCTTCTGCATCTATTTTCCCAAACCATGCACTCATACTGTTATTATGTCGCCAAGTAATTAGACTACCTGGCCCAAAAATTATGGATTATAAAAGGATAGCAGCATTAGTGAAAAATACACATTTTGAACCCAAAAACCCATTTGAGTTTTTAAGTTCAAAATACAGGCCTACCTCCTCCCCTACAGCCTGCCTGTCCATCTCCAAAAATAAAGTTTTTAATAATTATACACTCTTCGTTTGCTTTGGAAAACAAACAGTTAAGTTGCCATATGCTGCTATCCTTTCATCGATTTGTGCTTCTACACCAATGTTCCCAAACCATCATACACTCATACTGTTTTCAATTTGCCAAGTTATCGGACAACCTGGCCCCAAAATTATGGATTATAAAAGGATAGCAGCATAAGGGAAAAAATACACATTTTGAACCCAAAAACCCATTTGAGTTTTTAAGTTCAAAATCCAGGCCTACCTCCTCCCCATCAGCCTGCCTGTCCATCTCCAAAAATACCCTGTTTTAATAATTATGCACTCTTCATTTGCTTTGGAAAAGCAAATAGTTAAGTTGCCATATGCTGCTATCCTTTCATCGATTTGTGCTTCTACACCTATGTTCCCAAACCATCATACACTCATACTGTTTTCACTTTGCCAAGTTATCGGACAACCTGGCCCTAAAATTATGGATTATAAAAGGATAGCAGCATGAGGGAAAAATACACATTTTGAACCCAAAAACCCATTTGAGTTTTTAAGTTCAAAATACAGGCCTACCTCCTCCCCTACAGCCTGCCTGTCCATCTCCAAAAATACCCTTTTTAATAATTATAAGCTCCTCCATTGCATTGAAAAAAATCAAACAGTACACTTGCCATATGCGGCCATCCTTTCATCGAATTGTGCTTCAACACCTATGTTCCAAAACCATCATACACTCATACTGTTCTCACTTTAACAAGTTATCGGAGTACCTAGCCCCAAAATTATGGATTTTAAAAGGATAGCAGCATAAGGGAAAAATACACATTTTGAACCCAAAAAACATTTAAAAATACAGGCCTACGTCCTCACCTTCAGCCTGCCTGTCCATCTCCAAATATACCCTTTTTAACCCCTTAAGGACTCAGCCCATTTTGGCCTTAAGGACTTAGACAATTTAATTTTTACGTTTTCATTTTTTCCTCCTCGCCTTCTAAAAATCATAACTCTTTTATATTTTCATCCACAGACTAGTAAGAGGGCTTGTTTTTTGCGCGACCAGTAGTCCTTTGTAATGACATCACTCATTATATCATAAAATGTATGGCGCAACCAAAAAACACTATTTTTGTGGGGAAATTAAAACGAAAAACGCAATTTTGATAATTTTGGAAGGTTTCGTTTTCACGCCGTACAATTTATGGTAAAAATGACGTGTGTTCTTTATTCTGAGGGTCAATACGATTAAAATGATACCCATTATTATATACTTTCATATTATTGTTGCGCTTAAAAAAAATCACAAACTTTTTAACCAAATTAGTACGTTTATAATCCCTTTATTTTGATGACCTATAACTTTTTTATTTTTCCGTATAAGCGGCGGTATGGGGGCTCATTTTTTGCGCCATGATCTGTACTTTTTTTTGATACCACATTTGCATATAAAAAACTTTTAATAAATTTTTTATAATTTTTTTTTTTAATAAAATGTATTAAAAAAGTTGGAATTTTGGACTTTTTTAATTTTTTTTCGTTCACGCCGTTCACCGTACGGGATCATTAACATTTTATTTTAATAGTTCGGACATTTACGCACGCGGCGATACCAAATATGTCTATAAAAAATGTTTTTTACGCTTTTTGGGGGTAAAATAGGAAAAAACGGACGTTTTACTTTTTTATTGGGGGAGGGGATTTTTCACTTTTTTTTTACTTTTACTTTTACATTTTTTTACATTTTTTTTTACACTTGAATAGTCCCCATAGGGGACTATTCATAGCAATACCATGATTGCTAATACTGATCTGTTCTATGTATAGGACATAGAACAGATCAGTATTATGGGTCATCTCCTGCTCTGGTCTGCTCGATCACAGACCAGAGCAGGAGACGCCGGGAGCCGCACGGAGGAAGGTGAGGGGACCTCCGTGCGGCGTTATGAATGATCGGATCCCCGCAGCAGCGCTGCGGGCGATCCGATCGTTCATTTTAATCGCGAACTGCCGCAGATGCCGGGATCTGTATTGATCCCGGCACCTGAGGGGTTAATGGCGGACGCCCGCGAGATCGCGGGCGTCGGCCATTGCCGGCGGGTCCCTGGCTGCGATCAGCAGCCGGGATCAGCCGCGCATGACACGGGCATCGCTCCGATGCCCGCGGTTATGCTTAGGACGTAAATGTACGTCCTGGTGCGTTAAGTACCACCTCACCAGGACGTACATTTACGTCCTGCGTCCTTAAGGGGTTAATAATTTTACGCTCCTCCTTTGCATTGAAAAATAGCAAACAGTAAAGTTGCCATATGCAGCCATCCTTTCATCCATTTGTCCTTCTGCACCTATTTTCCAAAACCATGCACTCATACTGTTATCATGTCGCCAAGTTATTAGACTACCTGGCCCAAAAATTATGGATTATAAAAGGGTAGCAGCATAAGGGAAAATTACCGTATTTATCGGGGTGTACCACGCACCGGCCTATAACACGCACCCTCATTTTACAAAGGATATGTGGGTAAAAAATTTTTTTTACCCAAATATCCTTCATAAAATGAGGATGCGTGTGTGTGCATGTGTATACCCCGATACACTGCTTCTCACCCCACAGAGCCCCCAGGAAAGGCAGGGGAAGAGAGGCCGTCGCTGCCTTCTTCTCTCCCCCTGCCTTTCCTGGGGTCTAGGGCCCTGCTACCGCCGCTTCTCTCCCCCTGCTATCGGCGCCGCTGCCCCTTCTCTCCCCCTGGCTATCGGTGCTGCTGTCCCATTGCCAGCACCGATTGCCAGGGGGAGAGAAGCGGCGCCGGCAATGGGGCAGCGACATCGATAGCCAGGAGGAGATAAGGGGCAGCGGCACCCATTGCCGGCGCCGCTGCCCCGTTGCCTACCCCATCCCTAGTTGTATAATTATCTGTTGCCGGGGTCGGGAACGCGCTGCTTCAGGCCTCCGGTGTGCGTCCCCTGCATCATTGCTATGCGTTGCGAGACGCAATGACGAGTGACTACTCTCGTCATTGCGCCGCGCCATGCAAAGCATAGCAACGACGCAGGGAATGCACACCGGAGGCCTGAAGCAGTGCTGACCCGACCCCAGCAACAGGTAATTATAAAACCGGGGATGGTGGAGGCAACGGGGCAGCGGCACCGGCAATGGGTGCCGCTGCCACTTCTTTCCCCCTGTCAGTCGACGCCGCTGCCCCATTGCCGGCGTCGTTTCTCTCCCCCTGGCTATCGGCGCCGGCAATGGGGCAGCGTCTCTGATAGCCAGGGGGAGAGAAGGGACAGCAGCGCCAATAGCAGGGGTAACCATCATACAATCATACTGTTTTCACTTTGCCAAGTTATCGGACAACCTGGCCCCAAAATTATGGATTATAAAAGGATAGCAGCATAAGGGAAAAATACACATTTTGAACCCAAAAACCCATTTGAGTTTTTAAGTTCAAAATACAGGCCTACCTCCTCCCCATCAGCCTGCCTGTCCATCTCCAAAAATACCCTTTTTTTAATAATTATGCACTCTTCATTTGCTTTGGAAAAACAAACAAACAGTTAAGTTGCCATATGCTGCTATCCTTTCATCGATTTGTGCTTCTACACCTATGTTCCCAAACCATCATACACTCATTTTGTTTTCACTTTGCCAAGTTATCGGACAACCTGGCCCCAAAATTATGGATTATAAAAGGATAGCAGCATAAGGGAAAAATACACATTTTGAACCCAAAAACCCATTTGAGTTTTTAAGTTCAAAATACAGGCCTACCTCCTCCCCTACAGCCTGCCTGTCCATCTCCAAAAATACCCTTTTTAATAATTATAAGCTCCTCCTCAGCATTGAAAAAAAGCAAACAGTAAAGTTGCCAGATGCGGCCATCCTTTCATCCATTTGTCCTTCTGCATCTATTTTCCCAAACCATGCACTCATACTGTTATTATGTCGCCAAGTAATTAGACTACCTGGCCCAAAAATTATGGATTATAAAAGGATAGCAGCATTAGTGAAAAATACACATTTTGAACCCAAAAACCCATTTGAGTTTTTAAGTTCAAAATACAGGCCTACCTCCTCCCCTACAGCCTGCCTGTCCATCTCCAAAAATACAGTTTTTAATAATTATACACTCTTCGTTTGCTTTGGAAAACAAACAGTTAAGTTGCCATATGTTGCTATTCTTTCATCGATTTGTGCTTCTACACCTATGTTCCCAAACCATCATACACTCATACTGTTTTCACTTTGCCAAGTTATCGAACAATCTGGCCCCAAAATTATGGATTATAAAAGGATAGCAGCATAAGGGAAAAATACACATTTTGAACCCAAAAACCCATTTGAGTTTTTAAGTTCAAAATACAGGCCTACCTCCTCCCCTACAGCCTGCCTGTCCATCTCCAAAAATACCCTTTTTAATAATTATACGCTCCTCCTTTGCATTGAAAAAAAGCAAACAGTAAAGTTGCCAGATGCGGCCATCCTTTCATCCATTTGTCCTTCTGCATTTATTTTCCCAAACCATGCACTCATACTGTTATTATGTCGCCAAGTAATTAGACTACCTGGCCCCAAAATGATGGATTATAAAAGGATAGCAGCATAAGGGAAAAATACACATTTTGAACCCAAAAACCCATTTGAGTTTTTAAGTTCAAAATACAGGCCTACCTCCTCCCCTACAGCCTGCCTGTCCATCTCCAAAAATACCCTTTTTAATAATTATACGCTCCTCCTTTGCATTGAAAAAAAGCAAACAGTAAAGTTGCCAGATGCGGCCATCCTTTCATCCATTTGTCCTTCTGCATCTATTTTCCCAAACCATGCACTCATACTGTTATTATGTCGCCAAGTAATTAGACTACCTGGCCCAAAAATTATGGATTATAAAAGGATAGCAGCATTAGTGAAAAATACAGATTTTGAACCCAAAAACCCATTTGAGTTTTTAAGTTCAAAATACAGGCCTACCTCCTCCCCTACAGCCTGCCTGTCCATCTCCAAAAATACCCTTTTTATTAATGATACGCTCCTCCTTTGCATTGAAAAAAAGCAAACAGTAAAGTTGCCAGATGCGGCCATCCTTTCATCCATTTGTCCTTCTGCATCTATTTTCCCAAACCATGCACTCATACTGTTATTATGTCGCCAAGTAATTAGACTACCTGGCCCAAAAATTATGGATTATAAAAGGATAGCAGCAGTAGTGAAAAATACACATTTTGAACCCAAAAACCTGTTTGAGTTTTTAAGTTCAAAATACAGGCCTACCTCCTCCCCTACAGCCTGCCTGTCCATCTTCAAAAATACCCTTTTTAATAATTATACGCTCCTCCTTTGCATTGAAAAAAAGCAAACAGTAAAGTTGCCAGATGCGGCCATCCTTTCATCCATTTGTCCTTCTGCATCTATGTTCCCAAACCATGCACTCATACTGTTATTATGTCGCCAAGTAATTAGACTACCTGGCCCAAAAATTATGGATTATAAAAGGATAGCAGCATAAGGGAAAAATACACATTTTGAACCCAAAAACCCATTTGAGTTTTTAAGTTCAAAATACAGGCCTACCTCCTCCCCTACAGCCTGCCTGTCCATCTCCAAAAATACCCTTTTTAATAATTATACGCTCCTCCTTTGCATTGAAAAAAAGCAAACAGTAAAGTTGCCAGATGCGGCCATCCTTTCATCCATTTGTCCTTCTGCATCTATTTTCCCAAACCATGCACTCATACTGTTATTATGTCGCCAAGTAATTAGACTACCTGGCCCAAAAATTATGGATTATAAAAGGATAGCAGCATTAGTGAAAAATACACATTTTGAACCCAAAAACCCATTTGAGTTTTTAAGTTCAAAATACAGGCCTACCTCCTCCCCTACAGCCTGCCTGTCCATCTCCAAAAATACCCTTTTTAATAATTATACGCTCCTCCTTTGCATTGAAAAAAAGCAAACAGTAAAGTTGCCAGATGCGGCCATCCTTTCATCCATTTGTCCTTCTGCATCTATTTTCCCAAACCATGCACTCATACTGTTATTATGTCGCCAAGTAATTAGACTACCTGGCCCAAAAATTATGGATTATAAAAGGATAGCAGCAGTAGTGAAAAATACACATTTTGAACCCAAAAACCTGTTTGAGTTTTTAAGTTCAAAATACAGGCCTACCTCCTCCCCTACAGCCTGCCTGTCCATCTCCAAAAATACCCTTTTTAATAATTATACGCTCCTCCTTTGCATTGAAAAAAAGCAAACAGTAAAGTTGCCAGATGCGGCCATCCTTTCATCCATTTGTCCTTCTGCATCTATGTTCCCAAACCATGCACTCATACTGTTATTATGTCGCCAAGTAATTAGACTACCTGGCCCAAAAATTATGGATTATAAAAGGATAGCAGCATAAGGGAAAAATACACATTTTGAACCCAAAAACCCATTTGAGTTTTTAAGTTCAAAATACAGGCCTACCTCCTCCCCTACAGCCTGCCTGTCCATCTCCAAAAATACCCTTTTTAATAATTATAAGCTCCTCCTCAGCATTGAAAAAAAGCAAACAGTAAAGTTGCCAGATGCGGCCATCCTTTCATCCATTTGTCCTTCTGCATCTATTTTCCCAAACCATGCACTCATACTGTTATTATGTCGCCAAGTAATTAGACTACCTGGCCCAAAAATTATGGATTATAAAAGGATAGCAGCATTAGTGAAAAATACACATTTTGAACCCAAAAACCCATTTGAGTTTTTAAGTTCAAAATACAGGCCTACCTCCTCCCCTACAGCCTGCCTGTCCATCTCCAAAAATACAGTTTTTAATAATTATACACTCTTCGTTTGCTTTGGAAAACAAACAGTTAAGTTGCCATATGTTGCTATTCTTTCATCGATTTGTGCTTCTACACCTATGTTCCCAAACCATCATACACTCATACTGTTTTCACTTTGCCAAGTTATCGAACAATCTGGCCCCAAAATTATGGATTATAAAAGGATAGCAGCATAAGGGAAAAATACACATTTTGAACCCAAAAACCCATTTGAGTTTTTAAGTTCAAAATACAGGCCTACCTCCTCCCCTACAGCCTGCCTGTCCATCTCCAAAAATACCCTTTTTAATAATTATACGCTCCTCCTTTGCATTGAAAAAAAGCAAACAGTAAAGTTGCCAGATGCGGCCATCCTTTCATCCATTTGTCCTTCTGCATTTATTTTCCCAAACCATGCACTCATACTGTTATTATGTCGCCAAGTAATTAGACTACCTGGCCCCAAAATGATGGATTATAAAAGGATAGCAGCATAAGGGAAAAATACACATTTTGAACCCAAAAACCCATTTGAGTTTTTAAGTTCAAAATACAGGCCTACCTCCTCCCCTACAGCCTGCCTGTCCATCTCCAAAAATACCCTTTTTAATAATTATACGCTCCTCCTTTGCATTGAAAAAAAGCAAACAGTAAAGTTGCCAGATGCGGCCATCCTTTCATCCATTTGTCCTTCTGCATCTATTTTCCCAAACCATGCACTCATACTGTTATTATGTCGCCAAGTAATTAGACTACCTGGCCCAAAAATTATGGATTATAAAAGGATAGCAGCATTAGTGAAAAATACAGATTTTGAACCCAAAAACCCATTTGAGTTTTTAAGTTCAAAATACAGGCCTACCTCCTCCCCTACAGCCTGCCTGTCCATCTCCAAAAATACCCTTTTTATTAATGATACGCTCCTCCTTTGCATTGAAAAAAAGCAAACAGTAAAGTTGCCAGATGCGGCCATCCTTTCATCCATTTGTCCTTCTGCATCTATTTTCCCAAACCATGCACTCATACTGTTATTATGTCGCCAAGTAATTAGACTACCTGGCCCAAAAATTATGGATTATAAAAGGATAGCAGCAGTAGTGAAAAATACACATTTTGAACCCAAAAACCTGTTTGAGTTTTTAAGTTCAAAATACAGGCCTACCTCCTCCCCTACAGCCTGCCTGTCCATCTTCAAAAATACCCTTTTTAATAATTATACGCTCCTCCTTTGCATTGAAAAAAAGCAAACAGTAAAGTTGCCAGATGCGGCCATCCTTTCATCCATTTGTCCTTCTGCATCTATGTTCCCAAACCATGCACTCATACTGTTATTATGTCGCCAAGTAATTAGACTACCTGGCCCAAAAATTATGGATTATAAAAGGATAGCAGCATAAGGGAAAAATACACATTTTGAACCCAAAAACCCATTTGAGTTTTTAAGTTCAAAATACAGGCCTACCTCCTCCCCTACAGCCTGCCTGTCCATCTCCAAAAATACCCTTTTTAATAATTATACGCTCCTCCTTTGCATTGAAAAAAAGCAAACAGTAAAGTTGCCAGATGCGGCCATCCTTTCATCCATTTGTCCTTCTGCATCTATTTTCCCAAACCATGCACTCATACTGTTATTATGTCGCCAAGTAATTAGACTACCTGGCCCAAAAATTATGGATTATAAAAGGATAGCAGCATTAGTGAAAAATACACATTTTGAACCCAAAAACCCATTTGAGTTTTTAAGTTCAAAATACAGGCCTACCTCCTCCCCTACAGCCTGCCTGTCCATCTCCAAAAATACCCTTTTTAATAATTATACGCTCCTCCTTTGCATTGAAAAAAAGCAAACAGTAAAGTTGCCAGATGCGGCCATCCTTTCATCCATTTGTCCTTCTGCATCTATTTTCCCAAACCATGCACTCATACTGTTATTATGTCGCCAAGTAATTAGACTACCTGGCCCAAAAATTATGGATTATAAAAGGATAGCAGCAGTAGTGAAAAATACACATTTTGAACCCAAAAACCTGTTTGAGTTTTTAAGTTCAAAATACAGGCCTACCTCCTCCCCTACAGCCTGCCTGTCCATCTCCAAAAATACCCTTTTTAATAATTATACGCTCCTCCTTTGCATTGAAAAAAAGCAAACAGTAAAGTTGCCAGATGCGGCCATCCTTTCATCCATTTGTCCTTCTGCATCTATGTTCCCAAACCATGCACTCATACTGTTATTATGTCGCCAAGTAATTAGACTACCTGGCCCAAAAATTATGGATTATAAAAGGATAGCAGCATAAGGGAAAAATACACATTTTGAACCCAAAAACCCATTTGAGTTTTTAAGTTCAAAATACAGGCCTACCTCCTCCCCTACAGCCTGCCTGTCCATCTCCAAAAATACCCTTTTTAATAATTATACGCTCCTCCTTTGCATTGAAAAAAAGCAAACAGTAAAATTGCCAGATGCGGCCATCCTTTCATCCATTTGTCCTTCTGCATCTATTTTCCCAAACCATGCACTCATACTGTTATTATGTCGCCAAGTAATTAGACTACCTGGCCCAAAAATTATGGATTATAAAAGGATAGCAGCATTAGTGAAAAATACACATTTTGAACCCAAAAACCCATTTGAGTTTTTAAGTTCAAAATACAGGCCTACCTCCTCCCCTACAGCCTGCCTGTCCATCTCCAAAAATACCCTTTTTAATAATTATACGCTCCTCCTTTGCATTGAAAAAAAGCAAACAGTAAAGTTGCCAGATGCGGCCATCCTTTCATCCATTTGTCCTTCTGCATCTATTTTCCCAAACCATGCACTCATACTGTTATTATGTCGCCAAGTAATTAGACTACCTGGCCCAAAAATTATGGATTATAAAAGGATAGCAGCAGTAGTGAAAAATACACATTTTGAACCCAAAAACCTGTTTGAGTTTTTAAGTTCAAAATACAGGCCTACCTCCTCCCCTACAGCCTGCCTGTCCATCTCCAAAAATACCCTTTTTAATAATTATACGCTCCTCCTTTGCATTGAAAAAAAGCAAACAGTAAAGTTGCCAGATGCGGCCATCCTTTCATCCATTTGTCCTTCTGCATCTATGTTCCCAAACCATGCACTCATACTGTTATTATGTCGCCAAGTAATTAGACTACCTGGCCCAAAAATTATGGATTATAAAAGGATAGCAGCATAAGGGAAAAATACACATTTTGAACCCAAAAACCCATTTGAGTTTTTAAGTTCAAAATACAGGCCTACCTCCTCCCCTACAGCCTGCCTGTCCATCTCCAAAAATACCCTTTTTAATAATTATACGCTCCTCCTTTGCATTGAAAAAAAGCAAACAGTAAAGTTGCCAGATGCGGCCATCCTTTCATCCATTTGTCCTTCTGCATCTATTTTCCCAAACCATGCACTCATACTGTTATTATGTCGCCAAGTAATTAGACTACCTGGCCCAAAAATTATGGATTATAAAAGGATAGCAGCATTAGTGAAAAATACACATTTTGAACCCAAAAACCCATTTGAGTTTTTAAGTTCAAAATACAGGCCTACCTCCTCCCCTACAGCCTGCCTGTCCATCTCCAAAAATACCCTTTTTAATAATTATACGCTCCTCCTTTGCATTGAAAAAAAGCAAACAGTAAAGTTGCCAGATGCGGCCATCCTTTCATCCATTTGTCCTTCTGCATCTATTTTCCCAAACCATGCACTCATACTGTTATTATGTCGCCAAGTAATTAGACTACCTGCCCCAAAAATTATGGATTATAAAAGGATAGCAGCATTAGTGAAAAATACACATTTTGAACCCAAAAACCTGTTTGAGTTTTTAAGTTCAAAATACAGGCCTACCTCCTCCCCTACAGCCTGCCTGTCCATCTCCAAAAATACCCTTTTTAATAATTATACGCTCCTCCTTTGCATTGAAAAAAAGCAAACAGTAAAGTTGCCAGATGCGGCCATCCTTTCATCCATTTGTCCTTCTGCATCTATGTTCCCAAACCATGCACTCATACTGTTATTATGTCGCCAAGTAATTAGACTACCTGGCCAAAAATTATGGATTATAAAAGGATAGCAGCATAAGGGAAAAATACACATTTTGAACCCAAAAACCCATTTGAGTTTTTAAGTTCAAAATACAGGCCTACCTCCTCCCCTACAGCCTGCCTGTCCATCTCCAAAAATACCCTTTTTAATAATTATACGCTCCTCCTTTGCATTGAAAAAAAGCAAACAGTAAAGTTGCCAGATGCGGCCATCCTTTCATCCATTTGTCCTTCTGCATCTATTTTCCCAAACCATGCACTCATACTGTTATTATGTCGCCAAGTAATTAGACTACCTGGCCCAAAAATTATGGATTATAAAAGGATAGCAGCATTAGTGAAAAATACACATTTTGAACCCAAAAACCCATTTGAGTTTTTAAGTTCAAAATACAGGCCTACCTCCTCCCCTACAGCCTGCCTGTCCATCTCCAAAAATACCCTTTTTAATAATTATACGCTCCTCCTTTGCATTGAAAAAAAGCAAACAGTAAAGTTGCCAGATGCGGCCATCCTTTCATCCATTTGTCCTTCTGCATCTATTTTCCCAAACCATGCAATCATACTGTTATTATGTCGCCAAGTAATTAGACTACCTGGCCCAAAAATTATGGATTATAAAAGGATAGCAGCATTAGTGAAAAATACACATTTTGAAGCCAAAAACCCATTTGAGTTTTTAAGTTAAAAATACAGGCCTACCTCCTCCCCTACAGCCTGCCTGTCAATCTCCAAAAATACCCTTTTTAATAATTATACGCTCCTCCTTTGCATTGAAAAAAAGCAAACAGTAAAGTTGCCAGATGCGGCCATCCTTTCATCCATTTGTCCTTCTGCATCTATTTTCCCAAACCATGCATTCATACTGTTATTATGTCGCCAAGTAATTAGACTACCTGGCCCCAAAATTATGGATTATAAAAGGATAGCAGCATTAGTGAAAAATACACATTTTGAACCCAAAAACCCATTTGAGTTTTTAAGTTCAAAATACAGGCCTACCTCCTCCCCTACAGCCTGCCTGTCAATCTCCAAAAATACCCTTTTTAATAATTATACGCTCCTCCTTTGCATTGAAAAAAAGCAAACAGTAAAGTTGCCAGATGCGGCCATCCTTTCATCCATTTGTCCTTCTGCATCTATTTTCCCAAACCATGCACTCATACTGTTATTATGTCGCCAAGTAATTAGACTACCTGGCCCAAAAATTATGGATTATAAAAGGCTAGCACCATAAGGGAACATTACCGTATTTATCGGGGTGTACAACTTCAAGAGGCCTTGCCCGTGTTGTGTTGACCCTCATGTGCATTTGGACTCGCATCTGCCCCTGGCCGACAACCTGGAATTTTTAATTTCGCCTCCGGAGGGCCGGGGTGCCTTGGTGGACCGCCCGCCAATGTTTGCCCACTCGCCCGACGCTTCTTCTCCCCGTCGCCAGGGGTCCGCATCACTGATCCTGTGCCCAAGGACGGCACGCCCTGCTTGCGTACAGGGACCCGTGCCTCCCACCCTTATAGCCTCTCTGGTTCTCTACGTGTCAAAGGTCTACAGGGGACTGTTTCAGAGGCTTCACCCGGGGACCGCCCAGCCCCTGGTCGGGTACATGAACCAGCCCTTTCCCCCTGTAAAATACCAAGGGAGAAACCTCAAGGTTCGTCCCCAGGGGAGCCCGCGCTCTGTCCTGGCGTACCCTGAGAAAGCGGCTGAGTACGGGCTCCCCTGGGGATGAACCTCCTCGGAGGACCGCCCGCCGATGTTTGCCGACTCGCCCGCCGCTTCTGCTCCCCGACGCTGGGGGGTCTTCATCACTGATCCTGTGCCCAAATACAGCACACACTGTCTGGGTACAGGGACCCACGCCTCCCGCCCTTATAGCCTTCTCTGGTTCTCAGCGTGTCAAAAGTTACAGGCATGGAAGACCCTTCCAGAGGCCTTGCCTGTGTTCTGTTGACCCTCCTGTGAATTTGGACTCGCATCTGCCCCTGGCCGACAACCTGGAATTTTTAATTTCGCCTCCGGAGGGCCGGGGTGCCTTGGTGGACCGCCCGCCAATGTTTACCGACTCACTCAACGCTTCTGCTCCCCGTCACCAGGGGATCCGCGTCACCGATCCTGTGCCCAAGGACGGCACGCCCTGCCTGTGTACAGGGACCCGTGCCTCCCGCCCCTTATAGCGTCTATGGTTCTCTGCATGTCAAAAGTCAACAGGCATGGAAGCCTTTCAGGGGACCCTTCCAGAGGACCCTTCCTGCGTGTCAAAGGTCTACAGGCATGGAAGCTTGTCAGAGGACTGTTACAAAGGCTTTGCTCAGGGACCGCCCAGTTCGGGTGGGGTACATGAACCAGCCCATTCCCCCTGTAAAATACCAAGGGAGAAACTTGAAGAATCGTCCCCAGGGGAGCCCGCTTTAGGCCCTTGCGTACCCTGAGAGAACGGCTGAGTATGGGAGTACAGGGCTGGGTGGTCCCAAGGCGAAAAATCCGGAACGGTCCCCTGACAGGCTTCCATGCCTTGCGTACCCTGAGAGAACGGCTGAGTACAGGCACCCGTTGGGATGAACCTCCTCGGCGGACCGCCGGCCGATGTTTGCCGACTCGCCCGACAATTCTGCTCCCGAACGGTCCGCCGAGGAAATTCATCCCCAGATGAGCCCGTACTCGGCCGCTCTCTCAGGTTACGCCAGGGCCGAGCGCGGGGTCCCCTGGGGACGAATCTTCCGGTTTCTCCCTTGGTATTTTCTAGGTGGATTGGGCTGGTTCATGTACCCAGCCCAGGCCTGGGTGGTCCCAGGGCGAAACCTCCGGAACGGTCCCCTGACAGGCTTCCATGCCTGAAGACCGTTGACACGCAGAGAACCAGAGAGGCTATAAGGGAGGGAAGCGCGGGTCCCTGTACCCAGACAGGGAGTGCCGTCCATGGGCACAGGATCAGTGATGCTGACCCCCCAGCGTCAGGGAGCAGAAGCGTAGGGCGAGTCGGCAAACATCGGCGGGCGGTCCGCCGAGGAGGTTCATCCCCACCGGAGCCCGTACTCGGCCGCTCTCTCAGGTTACGCCAGGGCCGCGACACTGATCCTGTGCCCATGGACGGCACGCCCTGTCTGGGTACAGGGACCCGCGCCTCCCTCCCTTATAGCCTCTCTGGTTCTCTGCGTGTCAAAGGTCTTCAGGCATGGAAGCCTGCCAGGGGACCGTTCCGGAGGTTTCGCCCGGGGACGAACCAGCCCAATCCCCCTAGAAAATACCAAGGGAGAAACCGGAAGGTTCGTCCCCAGGTTAGCCCACGCTCGGCCCTCGCATACCCTGAGAGAACGGCTGAGTACGGGCTCCCGTGGGGATGAACCTCCTCGGCGGACCGCCCGCCGATGTTTGCCGACTCGCCTGACGGTTCTGCTCCCCGACGCTGGGGGGTCTGCATCACCGATCCTGTGCCCAAGGATGGCGTGCCCTGTCTGGGTACAGGGACCTGCGCCTCCCGCCCTTATAGCCATTTCTGGTTCTCTACATGTCAAAGGTCTACAGGCATGGAAGCCTGTCAGGAGACTGTTTCAAAGGCTTCGCATGGGGACCGCCACGCCCTGGGTGGGGTACATGAACCAGCCCTTTCCCCCTGTAAAATACTAAGGGAAAAACCTGAAGGTTCGTCCCCAGGGGACCCCGCGCTTGGCCCTGGCGTAACCTGAGAGAGCGGCTGAGTACGGGCTCCCCTGGGGATGAATCTCCTTGGCGGACCGCTCGCCTATGTATTCTTACTCGCCTGATGCTTCTGTTCCCCGCAACCCTGGGGTCCGCGTCACCGATCCTGTGCGCAAGGACGGCGCGCCCTACCTGGGTACAGGGACCGGAGCCTCCCGCCCTTATAGCCTTCTCTGGTTCTCTGTGTTTCAAAAGTCTACAGGCATGGAAGACCCTTACAGAGGCCTTGCCCGTGTTCTGTTGACCCTCCTGTGCATTTGGACTCGCATCTGCCCCTGGCCGACAACCTGGAATTTTTAATTTCGCCTCCGGAGGGCCGGGGTGCCTTGGTAGACCGCCCACCAATGTTTGCCGACTCGCCCGACGCTTCTGCTCCCCGTCGCCAGGGGGTCCGCGTCACCAATCCTGTGCCCAAGGACGGCACGCCCTGCCTGTGTACAGGGACCCGTGCCTCCCACCCCTTATAGCGTCTCTGGTTCTCTGCATGTCAAAAGTCAACAGGCATGGAAGCCTTTCAGGGGACCCTTCCAGAGGTTTCACCCGGGGACAGCCCTGCCCCGGTTCGGGTACCTTAACCATCCCAATCCCCTTGGAAAATATCAAGGGAGAAACCAGGGGTTCGACCCCAGGGGAGCCCGCGCTCGGCCCTGGCGTACCCTGAGAAAGCAGCCGGACGGCTTGCTCTCCTGCTATTCTGAGGCAGGTGGCCGTTCAAAGGTACCAACTCGTGATGCTGCGATACAGTTTTATGAACGCACTCGGACATACCACTCGGACATGCCCAGCTCGTGGAACTGTGAGCTGGATTCAGCTTTCAAATCCGATCTCATACTGGTTCTCAGTTTTTCAATTATTGTTAGGCATGGAAGTCAGTCAGGGGACACTTCAGGAGGACTTGCCCAGGTAAGGTTGACCTTCCTGGGCACATGGACCCACACCTCCCCCTGGCCTATAACCAGGAATTTGACATTTTTTTATTTCGGGTATTACATGATGAGATTTGTTACATTGTGTCACCCCAGTTGTAAGGAAGATCCATGAGGAGGAGGTTTGTTACAGTGTGTGTGTCACCCCAGTAATTAGGAGAAAAATCATGAAGAGGAGATTTGTTACAGAGTGTCAACCCAGTAGTAAGGAGATTACATAAGGAGGAGGTTTGTTACAGTGTGTCACCCTAGTAGTAAGGAGATTACACGGGGAGAAGGTTTGTTACAGTGTGTCACCCCAGTAGTAGGAGTTGACATGAGGAGGAGGAGGTTTGTTACAGTGTGTTACCCCAGTAGTAAGCTGATTACATGATGAGAAGGTTTGTTACAGTGAGTCACCCCAGTAATAAGTTAATAACATGAGAAGTTTTGTTACAGTGTGTCACCCCAATAGTAAGGAGATTATATGAGTAGGGGGTTTGTTACAGTGTGTCACCCCAGTAGTAAGGTGATTACATAATGAGAAGGTTTGTTACTGTGAGTCACCCCAGTAATAAGTTAATAACATGAGGAGATTTGTTACAGTGTGTCACCCCAGTAGAAAGGAGATTACATGATGAGGAGAAGTTTTGTTACAGTGTGTCACCCCAGTTGTAAGGAGATTACATGATGATGAGGAGTTTTGTTACAGTGTGTCACCCCAGTTGTAAGGAGATTACATGATGAGGAGGTTTGTTACAGTGTGTCACCCCAGTAATAAGTTAATAACATGAGAAGGTTTGTTACAATGTGTCACCCCAGTAGAAAGGAGATTATATGATGAGAAGGTTTGTTACAATGTGTCATCCCAGTAGTAAAGAGATTACATGAGGATGGGGTTTGTAATGGTGTGTCATCCCAGTAGTAAGGAGATTACATGATGAGAAGGTTTGTTACAGTGTGTCACCCCAGTAGTAAGGAGATTACATGATGAGAAGGTTTGTTACAGTGTGTCACCCCAGTGATAAGTTAATAACATGAGGAGGTTTGTTACAGTGTGTCACCCCAGTAGAAAGGAGATTACATGAGGGGAAGGTTTGTTGCAGTGTGTCACCCCAGTAGTAAGGAGATTACATGAGGAGGGGGTTTGTTACAGTGTGTCACCCCAGTAGTAAGTTAATAATATAAGAATGGGGTTTTTTACAGTGTGTCACCCCAGTCGTAAGGAGATGACATGAGGAGGTTTTTTTTTTTTTACAGTATGTCACCCAGTAGTAAGTTAATAATATGAGGATGGGGTTTGTTACAGTGTGTCACTCCAGTATTTAGGAGATTACATGGGGAGTAGGCTTGTTACTGTGTGTCAACCCATTGGTAAGTTAATAATATGAAGATGGGGTTTGTTACAGTGGGTCACTCAAGTAGAAACGAGATTACATGAGGTGAAGTTTTGTTACAGTGTGTCACCCCAGTAATAAGTTAATAACATGATGAGGTTTGTTACAGTGTGTCACCCCAGTAGAAAGGAGATTACATGAGGAGAAGTTTTGTTACAGTGTGTCACCCCAGTAGAAAGGAGATTACATGTGTAGGAGGTTTGTTACAGTGTGTCACCCCAGTAGTAATAAGATTACATGTGGAGGAGGTTTGTTACAGTGTATCACCACAGTAGAAAGGAGATTACATAAGGAGAAGGTTTGTTACAGTGTGTCACCCCAGTAGTAAGTTAATAACATGTGGTGGAGGTTTGTTACAGTGTGTCACCTCAGTAGTAATAAGATTACATGTGGAGGAGGTTTGTTACAGTGTGTCACCCTATTACTAATAAGATTACTTGGGCAGTAGGTTTGTTACAGTGTGTCACCCCAGTAGTAAGTTAATAATATAAGAATGGGGTTTGTTACAGTGTGTCACCCCAGTCGTAAGGAGATGACACGATGAGTTTTTTTTTTTTACAGTTTGTCACCCAGTAGTAAGTTAATAATATGAGGATGGGGTTTGTTACAGTGTGTCACCCCAGTAGATAGGAGAAAAAAGGAGGAGGAGGTTTGTTACAGTGTGTCACCCAAGTAGTAAGGAGATTACATGGGGAGTAGGCTTGTTACTATGTGTCACCCCAGTAGTAAGGTAATAATATGAAGATGGGGTTTGTTACAGTGGGTCACCCCAGTAGAAACGAGATTACATGAGGTGAAGTTTTGTTACAGTGTGTCACTCCAGTAGTAATAAGATTACATGATGAGAAGGTTTGTTAGAGTGTGTCACCCCAGTAGAAAGGAGATTACATGAGGGGAAGGTTTGTTTCAGTGTGTCACTCCAGTAGTAAGGAGATTACATGACGAGGGGGTTTGTTACAGTGTATCACCCCAGTAGTAAGTTAATAATATAAGAATGGGGTTTGTTACAGTGTTTCACCCCAGTCGTAAGGTGATTACTTGACAATGTTTTTTTTTTTTTTTTACAGTTTGTCACCCAGTAGTAAGTTAATAATATGAGGATGGGGTTTGTTACAGTGTGTCACCGCAGTAGTTAGGAGAAAAAAATGAGGAGGAGGTTTGTTACAGTGTGTCACCCAAGTAGTAAGTTAATAACATAAAGATGGGGTTTGTTTCACCCCACAGAGCCCCCAGGAAAGGCAGGGGGAGAGATGCCGTCACTGCCTGTTTCTCTCCCCCTGCCTTTCCTGTGGTCTAGAGCCCTGCTTTCTCTCCCCCTGCTATCGGCGCCGCTGCCCCTTCTCTCCCCCTGGCTATCGGTGCCGCTGTCCCATTGCCAGCGCCGATAGCCAGGGGGAGAGAAGCGGTGTCGGCAATGGGGCAGCGGCACCGATAGCCAGGGGGAGATAAGGGGCATGGCACCCATTGCCGGCGCCGCTGCCCCGTTGCCTCCCCCATCCCTAGTTGTATAATTACGTGTTGCCGGGGTCGGGTCCGTTCTGCTTCAGGCCTCCGGTGTGCGTCCCCTGCATCATTGCTATGCATTGCGAGACGCAATGACGAGTGACGTCTCTCGTCATTGCGCCGCGCCATGCAAAACATAGCAACGACGCAGGGAATGCACACCGGAGGCCTGAAGCAGCGCTGACCCGACCCCAGCAACAGGTAATTATACAGCCGGGGATGGGGGAGGCAACGGGGCAGCGGCACCGGCAATGGGTGCCGCTGCCCCTTCTTTCTCCCTGTCTGTCGACGCCGCTGCCCCATTGCCGTCGCCGTTTCTCTCCCCCTGGCTATCGGCGCCGGCAATGGGGCAGCGGCTCTGATAGCCAGGGGGAGAGAAGGGGCAGCAGCGCCGATAGCAGGGGTAACCATCATACACTCATACTGTTTTCACTTTGCCAAATTATCGGACAACCTGGCCCCAAAATTATGGATTATAAAAGGATAGCAGCATAAGGGAAAAATACACATTTTGAACCCAAAAACCCATTTGAGATTTTAAGTTCAAAATACAGGCCTACCTCCTCCCCTTCAGCCTGCCTGTCCATCTCCAAAAATACCTTTTTTTAATAATTATACACTCTTCGTTTGCTTTGGAAAAACAAACAGTTAAGTTGCCATATACTGCTATCCTTTCATCGATTTGTGCTTCTACACCCATGGTCCCAAACCATCATACACTCATACTGTTTTCACTTTGCCAAGTTATCGGACAACCTGGCCCCAAAATTATGGATTATAAAAGGATAGCAGCATAAGGGAAAAATACACATTTTGAACCCAAAAACCCATTTGAGTTTTTAAGTTCAAAATACAGGCCTACCTCCTCCCCATCAGCCTGCCTGTCCATCTCCAAAAATACCCTTTTTAATAATTATACGCTCCTCCTTTGCATTGAAAAAAAGCAAACAGTAAAGTTGCCAGATGCGGCCATTCTTTCATCCATTTGTCCTTCTGCATCTATTTTCCCAAACCATGCACTCATACTGTTATTATGTCGCCAAGTAATTAGACTACCTGGCCCAAAAATTATGGATTATAAAAGGATAGCAGCATAAGGGAAAAATACACATTTTGAACCCAAAAACCCATTTGAGTTTTTAAGTTCAAAATACAGGCCTACCTCCTCCCCTACAGCCTGCCTGTCCATCTCCAAAAATACCCTTTTTAATAATTATACGCTCCTCCTTTGCATTGAAAAAAAGCAAACAGTAAAGTTGCCAGATGCGGCCATCCTTTCATCCATTTGTCCTTCTGCATCTATTTTCCCAAACCATGCACTCATACTGTTATTATGTCGCCAAGTAATTAGACTACCTGGCCCAAAAATTATGGATTATAAAAGGATAGCAGCATTAGTGAAAAATACACATTTTGAAGCCAAAAATACATTTGAGTTTTTAAGTTCAAAATACAGGGGGAGAGAAGCAGCGCCGGCAATGGGGCAACGGCACCGATAGCCAGGGGGGGATAAGGGGCAGCGGCACCCATTGCCGGTGCCGCTGCCCCGTTGCCTCATCCATCCCTAGTTGTATAATTACCCTGTTGCCGGGGTCAGGTCCGTGCTGCTTCAGGCCTCCGGTGGGGGGACACGGGGCAGTGGCGCCAGCAATGGGTGCCGCTGCCTCTTCTTTCCCCCTGTCTGTCGACGACGCTGCCCCATTGCCGGCGCCGTTTCTCTACCCCTGGCTATCGGCGCCGGCAATGGGGCAGCGGCACTGATAGCCAGGGGGAGAGAAGGGGCAGCAGCACCGATAGCAGGGGTAACCATCATACACTCATACTGTTTTCACTTTGCTAAGTTATCGGACAACCTGACCCAAAAATATGGATTATAAAAGGATAGCAGCATAAGGGAAAAATACACATTTTGAACCCAAAAACCCATTTGAGTTTTTAAGTTCAAAATCCAGGCCTACCTCCTCCCCATCAGCCTGCCTGTCCATCTCCAAAAATACCCTGTTTTAATAATTATGCACTCTTCATTTGCTTTGGAAAAGCAAATAGTTAAGTTGCCATATGCTGCTATCCTTTCATCGATTTGTGCTTCTACACCTATGTTCCCTAACCATCATACACTCATACTGTTTTCACTTTGCCAAGTTATCGAACAACCTGGCCCCAAAATTATGAATTATAAAAGGATAGCAGCATAAGGGAAAAATACACATTTTGAACCCAAAAACCCATTTGAGTTTTTAAGTTCAAAATACAGGCCTACCTCCTCCCCTACAGCCTGCCTGTCCATCTCCAAAAATACCCTTTTTAATAATTATACGCTCCTCCTTTGCATTGAAAAAAAGCAAACAGTAAAGTTGCCAGATGCAACCTTCCTTTCATCCATTTGTCCTTCTGCATCTATTTTCCCAAACCATGCACTCATACTGTTATTATGTCGCCAAGTAATTAGACTACCTGGCCCAAAAATTATGGATTATAAAAGGATAGCAGCATAAGGGAAAAATACACATTTTGAACCCAAAAACTCATTTGAGTTTTTAAGTTCAAAATACAGGCCTACCTCCTCCCCTACAGCCTGCCTGTCCATCTCCAAAAATACCCTTTTTAATAATTATACGCTCCTCCTTTGCATTGAAAAAAAGCAAACAGTAAAGTTGCCAGATGCGGCCATCCTTTCATCCATTTGTCCTTCTGCATCTATTTTCCCAAACCATGCACTCATACCGTTATTATGTCGCCAAGTAATTAGACTACCTGGCCCAAAAATTATGGATTATAAAAGGATAGCAGCATTAGTGAAAAATACACATTTTGAAGCCAAAAACCCATTTGAGTTTTTAAGTTCAAAATACAGGGGGAGAGAAGAGGCGCCGGCAATGGGGCAACGGCACCGATAGCCAGGGGGGGATAAGGGGCAGCGGCACCCATTGCCGGTGCCGCTGCCCCGTTGCCTCCCCCATCCCTAGTTGTATAATTACCCTTTTGCCGGGGTCGGGTCCGTGCTGCTTCAGGCCTCCCGTGGGGGGACACGGGGCAGCGGCGCCAGCAATGGGTGCCGCTGCCTCTTCTTTCCCCCTGTCTGTCGACGACGCTGCCCCATTGCCGGCGCCATTTCTCTACCCCTGGCTATCGGCGCCGGCAATGGGGCAGCGGCACTGATAGCCAGGGGGAGAGAAGGGGCAGCAGCACCGATAGCAGGGGTAACCATCATACACTCATACTGTTTTCACTTTGCTAAGTTATCGGACAACCTGGCCCCAAAATTATGGATTATAAAAGGATAGCAGCATAAGGGAAAAATACACATTTTGAACCCAAAAACCCATTTGAGTTTTTAAGTTCAAAATCCAGGCCTACCTCCTCCCCATCAGCCTGCCTGTCCATCTCCAAAAATACCCTGTTTTAATAATTATGCACTCTTCATTTGCTATGGAAAAGCAAATAGTTAAGTTGCCATATGCTGCTATCCTTTCATCGATTTGTGCTTCTACACCTATGTTCCCAAACCATCATACACTCATACTGTTTTCACTTTGCCAAGTTATCGAACAACCTGGCCCCAAAATTATGGATTATAAAAGGATAGCAGCATAAGGGAAAAATACACATTTTGAACCCAAAAACCCATTTGAGTTTTTAAGTTCAAAATACAGGCCTACCTCCTCCCCTACAGCCTGCCTGTCCATCTCCAAAAATACCCTTTTTAATAATTATACGCTCCTCCTTTGCATTGAAAAAAAGCAAACAGTAAAGTTGCGAGATGCGGCCATCCTTTCATCCATTTGTCCTTCTGCATCTATTTTCCCAAACCATGCACTCATACTGTTATTATGTCGCCAAGTAATTAGACTACCTGGCCCAAAAATTATGGATTATAAAAGGATAGCAGCATAAGGGAAAAATACACATTTTGAACCCAAAAACCCATTTGAGTTTTTAAGTTCAAAATACAGGCCTACCTCCTCCCCTACAGCCTGCCTGTCCATCTCCAAAAATACCCTTTTTACTAATTATACGCTCCTCCTTTGCATTGAAAAAAAGCAAACAATAAAGTTGCCAGATGCGGCCATCCTTTCATCCATTTGTCCTTCTGCATCTATTTTCCCAAACCATGCACTCATACTGTTATTATGTCGCCAAGTAATTAGACTACCTGGCCCCAAAATTATGGATTATAAAAGGATAGCAGCATAAGGGAAAAATACACATTTTGAACCCAAAAACCCATTTGAGTTTTTAAGTTCAAAATACAGGCCTACCTCCTCCCCTACAGCCTGCCTGTCCATCTCCAAAAATACAGTTTTTAATAATTATACACTCTTCGTTTGCTTTGGAAAACAAACAGTTAAGTTGCCATATGCTGCTATCCTTTCATCGATTTGTGCTTCTACACCTATGTTCCCAAACCATCATACATACACTCATACTGTTTTCACTTTGCCAAGTTATCGAACAACCTGGCCCCAAAATTATGGATTATAAAAGGATAGCAGCATAAGGGAAAAAATACACATTTTGAACCCAAAAACCCATTTGAGTTTTTAAGTTCAAAATACAGGCCTACCTCCTCCCCTACAGCCTGCCTGTCCATCTCCAAAAATACATTTTTTAATAATTATACGCTCCTCCTTTGCATTGAAAAAAAGCAAACAGTAAAGTTGCCAGATGCGGCCATCCTTTCATCCATTTGTCCTTCTGCATCTATTTTCCCAAACCATTCACTTATACTGTTATTATGTCGCCAAGTAATTAGACTACCTGGCCCAAAAATTTTGGATTATAAAAGGATAGCAGCATAAGGGAAAAATACACATTTTGAACCCAAAAACCCATTTGAGTTTTTAAGTTCAAAATACAGGCCTACCTCCTCCCCTACAGCCTGCCTGTCCATCTCCAAAAATACATTTTTTAATAATTATACGCTCCTCCTTTGCATTGAAAAAAAGCAAACAGTAAAGTTGCCAGATGCGGCCATCCTTTCATCCATTTGTCCTTCTGCATCTATTTTCCCAAACCATGCACTTATACTGTTATTATGTCGCCAAGTAATTAGACTACCTGGCCCAAAAATTATGGATTATAAAAGGATAGCAGCATAAGGGAAAAATACACATTTTGAACCCAAAAACCCATTTGAGTTTTTAAGTTCAAAATACAGGCCTACCTCCTCCCCTACAGCCTGCCTGTCCATCTCCAAAAATACCCTTTTTAATAATTATACGCTCCTCCTTTGCATTGAAAAAAAGCAAGCAATAAAGTTGCCAGATGCGGCCATCCTTTCATCCATTTGTCCTTCTGCATCTATTTTCCCAAACCATGCACTCATACCGTTATTATGTCGCCAAGTAATTAGACTACCTGGCCCAAAAATTATGGATTATAAAAGGATAGCAGCATTAGTGAAAAATACACATTTTGAAGCCAAAATCCCATTTGAATTTTTAAGTTCAAAATACAGGGGGAGAGAAGAGGCGCCGGCAATGGGGCAACGGCACCGATAGCCAGGGGGGGATAAGGGGCAGCGGCACCCATTGCCGGTGCCGCTGCCCCGTTGCCTCCCCATCCCTAGTTGTATAATTACCCTGTTGCCGGGGTCGGGTCCGTGCTGCTTCAGGCCTCCGGTGGGGGGACACGGGGCAGCGGCGCCAGCAATGGGTGCCGCTGCCTCTTCTTTCCCCCTGTCTGTCGACGACGCTGCCCCATTGCCGGCGCCGTTTCTCTACCCCTGGCTATCGGCGCCGGCAATGGGGCAGCGGCACTGATAGCCAGGGGGAGAGAAGGGGCACTCATACTGTTTTCACTTTGCTAAGTTATCGGACAACCTGGCCCCAAAATTATGGATTATAAAAGGATAGCAGCATAAGGGAAAAATACACATTTTGAACCCAAAAACCCATTTGAGTTTTTAAGTTCAAAATACAGGCCTACCTCCACCCCTACAGCCTGCCTGTCCATCTCCAAAAATACCCTTTTTAATAATTATACGCTCCTCCTTTGCATTGAAAAAAAGCAAACAGTAAAGTTGCCAGATGCGGCCATCCTTTCATCCATTTGTCCTTCTGCATCTATTTTCCCAAACCATGCACTCACACTGATATTATGTCGCCAAGTAATTAGACTACCTGGCCCAAAAATTATGGATTATAAAAGGATAGCAGCATAAGGGAAAAATACACATTTTGAACCCAAAAACCCATTTGAGTTTTTAAGTTCAAAATACAGGCCTACCTCCTCCCCTACAGCCTGCCTGTCCATCTCCAAAAATACCCTTTTTAATAATTATACGCTCCTCCTTTGCATTGAAAAAAAGCAAACAATAAAGTTGCCAGATGCGGCCATCCTTTCATCCATTTGTCCTTCTGCATCTATTTTCCCAAACCATGCACTCATACCGTTATTATGTCGCCAAGTAATTAGACTACCTGGCCCAAAAATTATGGATTATAAAAGGATAGCAGCATTAGTGAAAAATACACATTTTGAAGCCAAAAACCCATTTGAGTTTTTAAGTTCAAAATACAGGGGGAGAGAAGAGGCGCCGGCAATGGGGCAACGGCACCGATAGCCAGGGGGGATAAGGGGCAGCGGCACCCATTGCCGGTGCCGCTGCCCCGTTGCCTCCCCCATCCCTAGTTGTATAATTACCCTGTTGCCGGGGTCGGGTCCGTGCTGCTTCAGGCCTCCGGTGGGGGGACACGGGGCAGCGGCGCCAGCAATGGGTGCCGCTGCCTCTTCTTTCCCCCTGTCTGTCGACGACGCTGCCCCATTGCCGGCGCCGTTTCTCTACCCCTGGCTATCGGCGCCGGCAATGGGGCAGCGGCACTGATAGCCAGGGGGAGAGAAGGGGCACTCATACTGTTTTCACTTTGCTGAGTTATCGGACAACCTGGCCCCAAAATTATGGATTATAAAAGGATAGCAGCATAAGGGAAAAATACACATTTTGAACCCAAAAACCCATTTGAGTTTTTAAGTTCAAAATACAGGCCTACCTCCACCCCTACAGCCTGCCTGTCCATCTCCAAAAATACCCTTTTTAATAATTATACGCTCCTCCTTTGCATTGAAAAAAAGCAAACAGTAAAGTTGCCAGATGCGGCCATTCTTTCATCCATTTGTCCTTCTGCATCTATTTTCCCAAACCATGCACTCATACTGTTATTATGTCGCCAAGTAATTAGACTACCTGGCCCCAAAATTATGGATTATAAAAGGATAGCAGCATAAGGGAAAAATACACATTTTGAACCCAAAAACCCATTTGAGTTTTTAAGTTCAAAATACAGGCCTACCTCCTCCCCTACAGCCTGCCTGTCCATCTCCAAAAATACCCTTTTTAATAATTATACGCTCCTCCTTTGCATTGAAAAAAAGCAAACAGTAAAGTTGCCAGATGCGGCCATCCTTTCATCCATTTGTCCTTCTGCATCTATTTTCCCAAACCATGCACTCATACTGTTATTATGTCGCCAAGTAATTAGACTACCTGGCCCAAAAATTATGGATTATAAAAGGATAGCAGCATTAGTGAAAAATACACATTTTGAAGCCAAAAACCCATTTGAGTTTTTAAGTTCAAAATACAGGCCTACCTCCTCCCCTACAGCCTGCCTGTCCATCTCCAAAAATACAGTTTTTAATAATTATACACTCTTCGTTTGCTTTGGAAAACAAACAGTTAAGTTGCCATATGCTGCTATCCTTTCATCGATTTGTGCTTCTACACCTATGTTCCCAAACCATCATACACTCATACTGTTTTCACTTTGCCAAGTTATCGAACAACCTGGCCCCAAAATTATGGATTATAAAAGGATAGCAGCATAAGGGAAAAATGCACATTTTGAACCCAAAAACCCATTTGAGTTTTTAAGTTCAAAATACAGGCCTACCTCCTCCCCTACAGCCTGCCTGTCCATCTCCAAAAATACCCTTTTTAATAATTATACGCTCCTCCTTTGCATTGAAAAAAGCAAACAGTAAAGTTGCCAGATGCGGCCATCCTTTCATCCATTTGTCCTTCTGCATCTATTTTCCTAAACCATGCACTCATACTGTTATTATGTCGCCAAGTAATTAGACTACCTGGCCCAAAAATTATGGATTATAAAAGGATAGCAGCATTAGTGAAAAATACACATTTTGAAGCCAAAAATCCATTTGAGTTTTTAAGTTCAAAATACAGGGGGAGAGAAGCGGCGCCGGCAATGGGGCAACGGCACCGATAGCCAGGGGGGGATAAGGGGCAGCGGCACCCATTGCCGGTGCCGCTGCCCCGTTGCCTCCCCCATCCCTAGTTGTATAATTACCCTGTTGCCGGGGTCAGGTCCGTGCTGCTTCAGGCCTCTGGTGGGGGGACACGGGGCAGCGGCGCCAGCAATGGGTGCCGCTGCTTCTTCTTTCCCCCTGTCTGTCGACGACGCTGCCCCATTGCCGGCGCCGTTTCTCTACCCCTGGCTATCGGCGCCGGCAATGGGGCAGCGGCACTGATAGCAAGGGGGAGAGAAGGGGCAGCAGCGCCGATAGCAGGGGTAACCATCAAACACTGATACTGTTTTCACTTTGCTAAGTTATCGGACAACCTGGCCCCAAATTTATGGATTATAAAAGGATAGCAGCATAAGGGAAAAAATACACATTTTGAACCCAAAAACCCATTTGAGTTTTTAAGTTCAAAATCCAGGCCTACCTCCTCCCCATCAGCCTGCCTGCCCATCTCCAAAAATACCCTGTTTTAATAATTATGCACTCTTCATTTGCTTTGGAAAAGCAAATAGTTAAGTTGCCATATGCTGCTATCCTTTCATCGATTTGTGCTTCTACACCTATGTTCCCAAACCATCATACACTCATACTGTTTTCACTTTGCCAAGTTATCGGACAACCTGGCCCCAAAATTATGGATTATAAAAGGATAGCAGCATAAGGGAAAAATACACATTTTGAACCCAAAAACCCATTTGAGTTTTTAAGTTCAAAATACAGGCCTACCTCCACCCCTACAGCCTGCCTGTCCATCTCCAAAAATACCCTTTTTAATAATTATACGCTCCTCCTTTGCATTGAAAAAAAGCAAACAGTAAAGTTGCCAGATGCGGCCATCCTTTCATCCATTTGTCCTTCTGCATCTATTTTCCCAAACCATGCACTCATACTGTTATTATGTCGCCAAGTAATTAGACTACCTGGCCCAAAAATTATGGATTATAAAAGGATAGCAGCATAAGGGAAAAATATACATTTTGAACCCAAAAACCCATTTGAGTTTTTAAGTTCAAAATACAGGCCTACCTCCTCCCCTACAGCCTGCCTGTCCATCTCCAAAAATACCCTTTTTAATAATTATACGCTCCTCCTTTGCATTGAAAAAAAGCAAACAATAAAGTTGCCAGATGCGGCCATCCTTTCATCCATTTGTCCTTCTGCATCTATTTTCCCAAACCATGCACTCATACTGTTATTATGTCGCCAAGTAATTAGACTACCTGGCCCAAAAATTATGGATTATAAAAGGATAGCAGCATTAGTGAAAAATACACATTTTGAACCCAAAAACCCATTTGAGTTTTTAAGTTCAAAATACAGGCCTACCTCCTCCCCTACAGCCTGCCTGTCCATCTCCAAAAATACCCTTTTTAATAATTATACGCTCCTCCTTTGCATTGAAAAAAAGCAAACAATAAAGTTGCCAGATGCGGCCATCCTTTCATCCATTTGTCCTTCTGCATCTATTTTCCCAAACCATGCACTCATACTGTTATTATGTCGCCAAGTAATTAGACTACCTGGCCCCAAAATTATGGATTATAAAAGGATAGCAGCATAAGGGAAAAATACACATTTTGAACCCAAAAACCCATTTGAGTTTTTAAGTTCAAAATACAGGCCTACCTCCTCCCCTACAGCCTGCCTGTCCATCTCCAAAAATACAGTTTTTAATAATTATACACTCTTCGTTTGCTTTGGAAAACAAACAGTTAAGTTGCCATATGCTGCTATCCTTTCATCGATTTGTGCTTCTACACCTATGTTCCCAAACCATCATACATACACTCATACTGTTTTCACTTTGCCAAGTTATCGAACAACCTGGCCCCAAAATTATGGATTATAAAAGGATAGCAGCATAAGGGAAAAAATACACATTTTGAACCCAAAAACCCATTTGAGTTTTTAAGTTCAAAATACAGGCCTACCTCCTCCCCTACAGCCTGCCTGTCCATCTCCAAAAATACATTTTTTAATAATTATACGCTCCTCCTTTGCATTGAAAAAAAGCAAACAGTAAAGTTGCCAGATGCGGCCATCCTTTCATCCATTTGTCCTTCTGCATCTATTTTCCCAAACCATTCACTTATACTGTTATTATGTCGCCAAGTAATTAGACTACCTGGCCCAAAAATTATGGATTATAAAAGGATAGCAGCATAAGGGAAAAATACACATTTTGAACCCAAAAACCCATTTGAGTTTTTAAGTTCAAAATACAGGCCTACCTCCTCCCCTACAGCCTGCCTGTCCATCTCCAAAAATACATTTTTTAATAATTATACGCTCCTCCTTTGCATTGAAAAAAAGCAAACAGTAAAGTTGCCAGATGCGGCCATCCTTTCATCCATTTGTCCTTCTGCATCTATTTTCCCAAACCATGCACTTATACTGTTATTATGTCGCCAAGTAATTAGACTACCTGGCCCAAAAATTATGGATTATAAAAGGATAGCAGCATAAGGGAAAAATACACATTTTGAACCCAAAAACCCATTTGAGTTTTTAAGTTCAAAATACAGGCCTACCTCCTCCCCTACAGCCTGCCTGTCCATCTCCAAAAATACCCTTTTTAATAATTATACGCTCCTCCTTTGCATTGAAAAAAAGCAAGCAATAAAGTTGCCAGATGCGGCCATCCTTTCATCCATTTGTCCTTCTGCATCTATTTTCCCAAACCATGCACTCATACCGTTATTATGTCGCCAAGTAATTAGACTACCTGGCCCAAAAATTATGGATTATAAAAGGATAGCAGCATTAGTGAAAAATACACATTTTGAAGCCAAAATCCCATTTGAATTTTTAAGTTCAAAATACAGGGGGAGAGAAGAGGCGCCGGCAATGGGGCAACGGCACCGATAGCCAGGGGGGGATAAGGGGCAGCGGCACCCATTGCCGGTGCCGCTGCCCCGTTGCCTCCCCATCCCTAGTTGTATAATTACCCTGTTGCCGGGGTCGGGTCCGTGCTGCTTCAGGCCTCCGGTGGGGGGACACGGGGCAGCGGCGCCAGCAATGGGTGCCGCTGCCTCTTCTTTCCCCCTGTCTGTCGACGACGCTGCCCCATTGCCGGCGCCGTTTCTCTACCCCTGGCTATCGGCGCCGGCAATGGGGCAGCGGCACTGATAGCCAGGGGGAGAGAAGGGGCACTCATACTGTTTTCACTTTGCTAAGTTATCGGACAACCTGGCCCCAAAATTATGGATTATAAAAGGATAGCAGCATAAGGGAAAAATACACATTTTGAAGCCAAAAACCCATTTGAGTTTTTAAGTTCAAAATACAGGCCTACCTCCTCCCCTACAGCCTGCCTGTCCATCTCCAAAAATACAGTTTTTAATAATTATACACTCTTCGTTTGCTTTGGAAAACAAACAGTTAAGTTGCCATATGCTGCTATCCTTTCATCGATTTGTGCTTCTACACCTATGTTCCCAAACCATCATACACTCATACTGTTTTCACTTTGCCAAGTTATCGAACAACCTGGCCCCAAAATTATGGATTATAAAAGGATAGCAGCATAAGGGAAAAATGCACATTTTGAACCCAAAAACCCATTTGAGTTTTTAAGTTCAAAATACAGGCCTACCTCCTCCCCTACAGCCTGCCTGTCCATCTCCAAAAATACCCTTTTTAATAATTATACGCTCCTCCTTTGCATTGAAAAAAGCAAACAGTAAAGTTGCCAGATGCGGCCATCCTTTCATCCATTTGTCCTTCTGCATCTATTTTCCTAAACCATGCACTCATACTGTTATTATGTCGCCAAGTAATTAGACTACCTGGCCCAAAAATTATGGATTATAAAAGGATAGCAGCATTAGTGAAAAATACACATTTTGAAGCCAAAAATCCATTTGAGTTTTTAAGTTCAAAATACAGGGGGAGAGAAGCGGCGCCGGCAATGGGGCAACGGCACCGATAGCCAGGGGGGGATAAGGGGCAGCGGCACCCATTGCCGGTGCCGCTGCCCCGTTGCCTCCCCCATCCCTAGTTGTATAATTACCCTGTTGCCGGGGTCAGGTCCGTGCTGCTTCAGGCCTCTGGTGGGGGGACACGGGGCAGCGGCGCCAGCAATGGGTGCCGCTGCTTCTTCTTTCCCCCTGTCTGTCGACGACGCTGCCCCATTGCCGGCGCCGTTTCTCTACCCCTGGCTATCGGCGCCGGCAATGGGGCAGCGGCACTGATAGCAAGGGGGAGAGAAGGGGCAGCAGCGCCGATAGCAGGGGTAACCATCAAACACTGATACTGTTTTCACTTTGCTAAGTTATCGGACAACCTGGCCCCAAATTTATGGATTATAAAAGGATAGCAGCATAAGGGAAAAAATACACATTTTGAACCCAAAAACCCATTTGAGTTTTTAAGTTCAAAATCCAGGCCTACCTCCTCCCCATCAGCCTGCCTGCCCATCTCCAAAAATACCCTGTTTTAATAATTATGCACTCTTCATTTGCTTTGGAAAAGCAAATAGTTAAGTTGCCATATGCTGCTATCCTTTCATCGATTTGTGCTTCTACACCTATGTTCCCAAACCATCATACACTCATACTGTTTTCACTTTGCCAAGTTATCGGACAACCTGGCCCCAAAATTATGGATTATAAAAGGATAGCAGCATAAGGGAAAAATACACATTTTGAACCCAAAAACCCATTTGAGTTTTTAAGTTCAAAATACAGGCCTACCTCCACCCCTACAGCCTGCCTGTCCATCTCCAAAAATACCCTTTTTAATAATTATACGCTCCTCCTTTGCATTGAAAAAAAGCAAACAGTAAAGTTGCCAGATGCGGCCATCCTTTCATCCATTTGTCCTTCTGCATCTATTTTCCCAAACCATGCACTCATACTGTTATTATGTCGCCAAGTAATTAGACTACCTGGCCCAAAAATTATGGATTATAAAAGGATAGCAGCATAAGGGAAAAATATACATTTTGAACCCAAAAACCCATTTGAGTTTTTAAGTTCAAAATACAGGCCTACCTCCTCCCCTACAGCCTGCCTGTCCATCTCCAAAAATACCCTTTTTAATAATTATACGCTCCTCCTTTGCATTGAAAAAAAGCAAACAATAAAGTTGCCAGATGCGGCCATCCTTTCATCCATTTGTCCTTCTGCATCTATTTTCCCAAACCATGCACTCATACTGTTATTATGTCGCCAAGTAATTAGACTACCTGGCCCAAAAATTATGGATTATAAAAGGATAGCAGCATTAGTGAAAAATACACATTTTGAACCCAAAAACCCATTTGAGTTTTTAAGTTCAAAATACAGGCCTACCTCCTCCCCTACAGCCTGCCTGTCCATCTCCAAAAATACCCTTTTTAATAATTATACGCTCCTCCTTTGCATTGAAAAAAAGCAAACAGTAAAGTTGCCAGATGCGGCCATCCTTTCATCCATTTGTCCTTCTGCATCTATTTTCCCAAACCATGCACTTATACTGTTATTATGTCGCCAAGTAATTAGACTACCTGGCCCAAAAATTATGGATTATAAAAGGATAGCAGCATAAGGGAAAAATACACATTTTGAACCCAAAAACCCATTTGAGTTTTTAAGTTCAAAATACAGGCCTACCTCCTCCCCTACAGCCTGCCTGTCCATCTCCAAAAATACCCTTTTTAATAATTATACGCTCCTCCTTTGCATTGAAAAAAAGCAAGCAATAAAGTTGCCAGATGCGGCCATCCTTTCATCCATTTGTCCTTCTGCATCTATTTTCCCAAACCATGCACTCATACCGTTATTATGTCGCCAAGTAATTAGACTACCTGGCCCAAAAATTATGGATTATAAAAGGATAGCAGCATTAGTGAAAAATACACATTTTGAAGCCAAAATCCCATTTGAATTTTTAAGTTCAAAATACAGGGGGAGAGAAGAGGCGCCGGCAATGGGGCAACGGCACCGATAGCCAGGGGGGGATAAGGGGCAGCGGCACCCATTGCCGGTGCCGCTGCCCCGTTGCCTCCCCATCCCTAGTTGTATAATTACCCTGTTGCCGGGGTCGGGTCCGTGCTGCTTCAGGCCTCCGGTGGGGGGACACGGGGCAGCGGCGCCAGCAATGGGTGCCGCTGCCTCTTCTTTCCCCCTGTCTGTCGACGACGCTGCCCCATTGCCGGCGCCGTTTCTCTACCCCTGGCTATCGGCGCCGGCAATGGGGCAGCGGCACTGATAGCCAGGGGGAGAGAAGGGGCACTCATACTGTTTTCACTTTGCTGAGTTATCGGACAACCTGGCCCCAAAATTATGGATTATAAAAGGATAGCAGCATAAGGGAAAAATACACATTTTGAACCCAAAAACCCATTTGAGTTTTTAAGTTCAAAATACAGGCCTACCTCCACCCCTACAGCCTGCCTGTCCATCTCCAAAAATACCCTTTTTAATAATTATACGCTCCTCCTTTGCATTGAAAAAAAGCAAACAGTAAAGTTGCCAGATGCGGCCATTCTTTCATCCATTTGTCCTTCTGCATCTATTTTCCCAAACCATGCACTCATACTGTTATTATGTCGCCAAGTAATTAGACTACCTGGCCCCAAAATTATGGATTATAAAAGGATAGCAGCATAAGGGAAAAATACACATTTTGAACCCAAAAACCCATTTGAGTTTTTAAGTTCAAAATACAGGCCTACCTCCTCCCCTACAGCCTGCCTGTCCATCTCCAAAAATACCCTTTTTAATAATTATACGCTCCTCCTTTGCATTGAAAAAAAGCAAACAGTAAAGTTGCCAGATGCGGCCATCCTTTCATCCATTTGTCCTTCTGCATCTATTTTCCCAAACCATGCACTCATACTGTTATTATGTCGCCAAGTAATTAGACTACCTGGCCCAAAAATTATGGATTATAAAAGGATAGCAGCATTAGTGAAAAATACACATTTTGAAGCCAAAAACCCATTTGAGTTTTTAAGTTCAAAATACAGGCCTACCTCCTCCCCTACAGCCTGCCTGTCCATCTCCAAAATTACAGTTTTTAATAATTATACACTCTTCGTTTGCTTTGGAAAACAAACAGTTAAGTTGCCATATGCTGCTATCCTTTCATCGATTTGTGCTTCTACACCTATGTTCCCAAACCATCATACACTCATACTGTTTTCACTTTGCCAAGTTATCGAACAACCTGGCCCCAAAATTATGGATTATAAAAGGATAGCAGCATAAGGGAAAAATGCACATTTTGAACCCAAAAACCCATTTGAGTTTTTAAGTTCAAAATACAGGCCTACCTCCTCCCCTACAGCCTGCCTGTCCATCTCCAAAAATACCCTTTTTAATAATTATACGCTCCTCCTTTGCATTGAAAAAAAGCAAACAGTAAAGTTGCCAGATGCGGCCATCCTTTCATCCATTTGTCCTTCTGCATCTATTTTCCCAAACCATGCACTCATACTGTTATTATGTCGCCAAGTAATTAGACTACCTGGCCCAAAAATTATGGATTATAAAAGGATAGCAGCATTAGTGAAAAATACACATTTTGAAGCCAAAAATCCATTTGAGTTTTTAAGTTCAAAATACAGGGGGAGAGAAGCGGCGCCGGCAATGGGGCAACGGCACCGATAGCCAGGGGGGGATAAGGGGCAGCGGCACCCATTGCCGGTGCCGCTGCCCCGTTGCCTCCCCCATCCCTAGTTGTATAATTACCCTGTTGCCGGGGTCAGGTCCGTGCTGCTTCAGGCCTCTGGTGGGGGGACACGGGGCAGCGGCGCCAGCAATGGGTGCCGCTGCTTCTTCTTTCCCCCTGTCTGTCGACGACGCTGCCCCATTGCCGGCGCCGTTTCTCTACCCCTGGCTATCGGCGCCGGCAATGGGGCAGCGGCACTGATAGCCAGGGGGAGAGAAGGGGCAGCAGCGCCGATAGCAGGGGTAACCATCAAACACTGATACTGTTTTCACTTTGCTAAGTTATCGGACAACCTGGCCCCAAATTTATGGATTATAAAAGGATAGCAGCATAAGGGAAAAAATACACATTTTGAAAACAAAAACCCATTTGAGTTTTTAAGTTCAAAATCCAGGCCTACCTCCTCCCCATCAGCCTGCCTGTCCATCTCCAAAAATACCCTGTTTTAATAATTATGCACTCTTCATTTGCTTTGGAAAAGCAAATAGTTAAGTTGCCATATGCTGCTATCCTTTCATCGATTTGTGCTTCTACACCTATGTTCCCAAACCATCATACACTCATACTGTTTTCACTTTGCCAAGTTATCGGACAACCTGGCCCCAAAATTATGGATTATAAAAGGATAGCAGCATAAGGGAAAAATACACATTTTGAACCCAAAAACCCATTTGAGTTTTTAAGTTCAAAATATAGGCCTACCTCCACCCCTACAGCCTGCCTGTCCATCTCCAAAAATACCCTTTTTAATAATTATACGCTCCTCCTTTGCATTGAAAAAAAGCAAACAGTAAAGTTGCCAGATGCGGCCATCCTTTCATCCATTTGTCCTTCTGCATCTATTTTCCCAAACCATGCACTCATACTGTTATTATGTCGCCAAGTAATTAGACTACCTGGCCCAAAAATTATGGATTATAAAAGGATAGCAGCATAAGGGAAAAATATACATTTTGAACCCAAAAACCCATTTGAGTTTTTAAGTTCAAAATACAGGCCTACCTCCTCCCCTACAGCCTGCCTGTCCATCTCCAAAAATACCCTTTTTAATAATTATACGCTCCTCCTTTGCATTGAAAAAAAGCAAACAATAAAGTTGCCAGATGCGGCCATCCTTTCATCCATTTGTCCTTCTGCATCTATTTTCCCAAACCATGCACTCATACTGTTATTATGTCGCCAAGTAATTAGACTACCTGGCCCCAAAATTATGGATTATAAAAGGATAGCAGCATAAGGGAAAAATACACATTTTGAACCCAAAAACCCATTTGAGTTTTTAAGTTCAAAATACAGGCCTACCTCCTCCCCTACAGCCTGCCTGTCCATCTCCAAAAATACCCTTTTTAATAATTATACGCTCCTCCTTTGCATTGAAAAAAAGCAAACAGTAAAGTTGCCAGATGCGGCCATCCTTTCATCCATTTGTCCTTCTGCATCTATTTTCCCAAACCATGCACTCATACTGTTATTATGTCGCCAAGTAATTAGACTACCTGGCCCAAAAATTATGGATTATAAAAGGATAGCAGCATTAGTGAAAAATACACATTTTGAAGCCAAAAACCCATTTGAGTTTTTAAGTTCAAAATACAGGCCTACCTCCTCCCCTACAGCCTGCCTGTCCATCTCCAAAATTACAGTTTTTAATAATTATACACTCTTCGTTTGCTTTGGAAAACAAACAGTTAAGTTGCCATATGCTGCTATCCTTTCATCGATTTGTGCTTCTACACCTATGTTCCCAAACCATCATACACTCATACTGTTTTCACTTTGCCAAGTTATCGAACAACCTGGCCCCAAAATTATGGATTATAAAAGGATAGCAGCATAAGGGAAAAATGCACATTTTGAACCCAAAAACCCATTTGAGTTTTTAAGTTCAAAATACAGGCCTACCTCCTCCCCTACAGCCTGCCTGTCCATCTCCAAAAATACCCTTTTTAATAATTATACGCTCCTCCTTTGCATTGAAAAAAAGCAAACAGTAAAGTTGCCAGATGCGGCCATCCTTTCATCCATTTGTCCTTCTGCATCTATTTTCCCAAACCATGCACTCATACTGTTATTATGTCGCCAAGTAATTAGACTACCTGGCCCAAAAATTATGGATTATAAAAGGATAGCAGCATTAGTGAAAAATACACATTTTGAAGCCAAAAATCCATTTGAGTTTTTAAGTTCAAAATACAGGGGGAGAGAAGCGGCGCCGGCAATGGGGCAACGGCACCGATAGCCAGGGGGGGATAAGGGGCAGCGGCACCCATTGCCGGTGCCGCTGCCCCGTTGCCTCCCCCATCCCTAGTTGTATAATTACCCTGTTGCCGGGGTCAGGTCCGTGCTGCTTCAGGCCTCTGGTGGGGGGACACGGGGCAGCGGCGCCAGCAATGGGTGCCGCTGCTTCTTCTTTCCCCCTGTCTGTCGACGACGCTGCCCCATTGCCGGCGCCGTTTCTCTACCCCTGGCTATCGGCGCCGGCAATGGGGCAGCGGCACTGATAGCCAGGGGGAGAGAAGGGGCAGCAGCGCCGATAGCAGGGGTAACCATCAAACACTGATACTGTTTTCACTTTGCTAAGTTATCGGACAACCTGGCCCCAAATTTATGGATTATAAAAGGATAGCAGCATAAGGGAAAAAATACACATTTTGAAAACAAAAACCCATTTGAGTTTTTAAGTTCAAAATCCAGGCCTACCTCCTCCCCATCAGCCTGCCTGTCCATCTCCAAAAATACCCTGTTTTAATAATTATGCACTCTTCATTTGCTTTGGAAAAGCAAATAGTTAAGTTGCCATATGCTGCTATCCTTTCATCGATTTGTGCTTCTACACCTATGTTCCCAAACCATCATACACTCATACTGTTTTCACTTTGCCAAGTTATCGGACAACCTGGCCCCAAAATTATGGATTATAAAAGGATAGCAGCATAAGGGAAAAATACACATTTTGAACCCAAAAACCCATTTGAGTTTTTAAGTTCAAAATATAGGCCTACCTCCACCCCTACAGCCTGCCTGTCCATCTCCAAAAATACCCTTTTTAATAATTATACGCTCCTCCTTTGCATTGAAAAAAAGCAAACAGTAAAGTTGCCAGATGCGGCCATCCTTTCATCCATTTGTCCTTCTGCATCTATTTTCCCAAACCATGCACTCATACTGTTATTATGTCGCCAAGTAATTAGACTACCTGGCCCAAAAATTATGGATTATAAAAGGATAGCAGCATAAGGGAAAAATATACATTTTGAACCCAAAAACCCATTTGAGTTTTTAAGTTCAAAATACAGGCCTACCTCCTCCCCTACAGCCTGCCTGTCCATCTCCAAAAATACCCTTTTTAATAATTATACGCTCCTCCTTTGCATTGAAAAAAAGCAAACAATAAAGTTGCCAGATGCGGCCATCCTTTCATCCATTTGTCCTTCTGCATCTATTTTCCCAAACCATGCACTCATACTGTTATTATGTCGCCAAGTAATTAGACTACCTGGCCCAAAAATTATGGATTATAAAAGGATAGCAGCATTAGTGAAAAATACACATTTTGAACCCAAAAACCCATTTGAGTTTTTAAGTTCAAAATACAGGCCTACCTCCTCCCCTACAGCCTGCCTGTCCATCTCCAAAAATACCCTTTTTAATAATTATACGCTCCTCCTTTGCATTGAAAAAAAGCAAACAATAAAGTTGCCAGATGCGGCCATCCTTTCATCCATTTGTCCTTCTGCATCTATTTTCCCAAACCATGCACTCATACTGTTATTATGTCGCCAAGTAATTAGACTACCTGGCCCAAAAATTATGGATTATAAAAGGATAGCAGCATTAGTGAAAAATACACATTTTGAACCCAAAAACCCATTTGAGTTTTTAAGTTCAAAATACAGGCCTACCTCCTCCCCTACAGCCTGCCTGTCCATCTCCAAAAATAAAGTTTTTAATAATTATACACTCTTCGTTTGCTTTGGAAAACAAACAGTTAAGTTGCCATATGCTGCTATCCTTTCATCGATTTGTGCTTCTACACCTATGTTCCCAAACCATCATACACTCATACTGTTTTCAATTTGCCAAGTTATCGGACAACCTGGCCCCAAAATTATGGATTATAAAAGGATAGCAGCATAAGGGAAAAAATACACATTTTGAACCCAAAAACCCATTTGAGTTTTTAAGTTCAAAATCCAGGCCTACCTCCTCCCCATCAGCCTGCCTGTCCATCTCCAAAAATACCCTGTTTTAATAATTATGCACTCTTCATTTGCTTTGGAAAAGCAAATAGTTAAGTTGCCATATGCTGCTATCCTTTCATCGATTTGTGCTTCTACACCTATGTTCCCAAACCATCATACACTCATACTGTTTTCACTTTGCCAAGTTATCGGACAACCTGGCCCTAAAATTATGGATTATAAAAGGATAGCAGCATGAGGGAAAAATACACATTTTGAACCCAAAAACCCATTTGAGTTTTTAAGTTCAAAATACAGGCCTACCTCCTCCCCTACAGCCTGCCTGTCCATCTCCAAAAATACCCTTTTTAATAATTATAAGCTCCTCCATTGCATTGAAAAAAATCAAACAGTACACTTGCCATATGCGGCCATCCTTTCATCGAATTGTGCTTCAACACCTATGTTCCAAAACCATCATACACTCATACTGTTCTCACTTTAACAAGTTATCGGAGTACCTAGCCCCAAAATTATGGATTTTAAAAGGATAGCAGCATAAGGGAAAAATACACATTTTGAACCCAAAAAACATTTAAAAATACAGGCCTACGTCCT
>NW_026608209.1:0-81985 GCF_029499605.1 Hyla sarda | reverse complement strand
CTGATAAGAACAGATACTACACTTGATCTTAGCCAAAAGGCCGAGAAGCGATAACCGTGAAAGGGGCGGGCCCAACAAGGTCCCCTTCATGGGCACTATCACTGCTTGCTGTCAGGGAGGCTGCCAGACAATTTTCCATGCACACTCTGGGCTGGGGGGCAGTCAACCACCAGTACACACAGCAGAACCTAAACCCATACCATTATTGCTAAGCAGCAAGACAGGGGCCCATTGCACTCCCACGGGGCCTTTTTAAATGCAATCCATAACCCGGATTTGCCAGGAACCCTTCTTACTCCTCCTACTTGCATGTGACACTGGGCTTAGGATCTGCATAGGAAACACACACACAAGCACACACCTACCTTTGTTGCCTGCAGATGCCTCCTTGGCTGTCCCCAAACGGTATCAAACCAACACCCACGGGAAGCTGTAAGCATAGAGGACATGCCTGCACCCCATTGGACTTACCTGTGTGGGTTAAATCCGGGTTATTTGACAACCTATGGCGGTGATGGTTCTGCTCAGGCAGAGCAGTGCTGATGCTCCTCATAAAGCTGTCGCTGCTGTGAAGGTTCTAGGTGACATCACAAATCCCTTTGGTTACATACACAACAAAGCTGGGTTGTTGTTGTTTACACTCTGCAAGGCCTGTGGAAGTGAGTGACATCATAGCACTGTAGTTCTGAGGGTTCAAGATGGATGCAACAATCTCCTGTTGCTTCTATGAAGGCCGTAATAGACGACATCACCAAACAGCTCCATAGTCACATACACAGCAAAGGAGAGATGTTGTTTACACCTAGTGATGTCAGTGGTATTGAGTGACATCACAGCACAGTGCTAAGGCTCCTGGGCCTGGACACAGCAGCGGCTGCAATATCTCAACGGAGAATACGTTTATATCTATGTGTGTGTGTGCGCATATATATATATATATATATATATATATATATATATATATATATTTCTCCGCCGAAATCACTTTTAAACCCATTTCCACCTTTTTTTCCCTTCTCTTCCTCTTACTTTTTTTTCACGTTTTTTTACGTTTTTCTCCTTTTCGCCTCTTTTCTGGGCGTATTATTCTTCTTTTTCTTCTTTTTTTTCGTCTAATGCATACCCCATCAGTGCAGCAATGCTTATTCAATACCGCCAGCAGATGGAGACACTGGGGGATAATTTTCTAAGGATTTATACTGATTTTTCCTGTCTGAATTTGTCGCACAGAAAGTTGCAGGCCAAATATGTGTGACATTTCTGCGACTTTAGCTTCTAGAGCATTTTTACAACATTATACATAGGTGCTGAATACATAAAAAGCGACTGTTCAGCGACAGACAAGTCGCATCGGCTGAAAGTAGGCCAGAATGTCAGTCCATGTTGGAGCAGGTTTAGATACAGTCTAAAGCATAGATCTCAAAGTCTGTGCACAGAATTTAGCAAGGGCCTCGCACCTTCTGATGCATCAGGTAGGTGCACAATAGCATAGCCTAACCCTCTGTACTTTGGTCTATATTGATGCGGGACATAGACAGCCAGCTGATGACCAATCCATTAGTGCAATGGATGGCTGGAAGCATTTGTCTTTGCCTTTGCAATACCACAGAAGCAATGCATGGTCAATGTACAGCAATGACACACCTGTGTGAACAGCCAGGAGACCCCCCCCCCCCATGTTATGTTACATAGTTACATAGTTAGTACGGTCGAAAAAAGACATATGTCCATCACGTTCAACCAGGGAATTAAGGGGTAGGGGTGTGGCGCGATATTGGGGAAGGGATGAGATTTTATATTTCTTCATAAGCATTAATCTTATTTTGTCAATTAGGAACATTCAGCACCCACCCGCTATCAAGGCAGCTGCCTATCATGTCATGCCCTACCTGCACAGGTGTGCTGGCTACTCAAATGATCCAATTAAGGAGGCCATTTAGTCAGCAGCAGCAGAAGTCCTGTGCCTGGACGCTCCAACAGGGGCCAGACACAAGCAGAAGCAGAAGCAGCAGAAGCAGCAGCAGCACCACCTTTTGTTTATTGGCTGCAGCAGCAGCAAGGCCCACAGGGCTGGCTAGCTGGCTAGCCAGCAAGCAGGTAGCAATGAAAGTAGGAATCTTTCTTTTTAACCCTGTAAGGGGGTGGTGCACTGTACCCGAAGATACTGCCATATCGGGTCAATGCATAGGGCGACGGAAGCAAGCTTCGAAATCGGCCCCCGTTCTCAAAAATCCATTTAATATATGGTCCCCAGATAGGGGACGTATCAGATATTAAACTGATAAGAACAGATACTACACTTGATCTTAGCCAAAAGGCCGAGAAGCGATAACCGTGAAAGGGGCGGGCCCAACAAGGTCCCCTTCATGGGCACTATCACTGCTTGCTGTCAGGGAGGCTGCCAGACAATTTTCCATGCACACTCTGGGCTGGGGGGCAGTCAACCACCAGTACACACAGCAGAACCTAAACCCATACCATTATTGCTAAGCAGCAAGACAGGGGCCCATTGCACTCCCACGGGGCCTTTTTAAATGCAATCCATAACCCGGATTTGCCAGGAACCCTTCTTACTCCTCCTACTTGCATGTGACACTGGGCTTAGGATCTGCATAGGAAACACACACACAAGCACACACCTACCTTTGTTGCCTGCAGATGCCTCCTTGGCTGTCCCCAAACGGTATCAAACCAACACCCACGGGAAGCTGTAAGCATAGAGGACATGCCTGCACCCCATTGGACTTACCTGTGTGGGTTAAATCCGGGTTATTTGACAACCTATGGCGGTGATGGTTCTGCTCAGGCAGAGCAGTGCTGATGCTCCTCATAAAGCTGTCGCTGCTGTGAAGGTTCTAGGTGACATCACAAATCCCTTTGGTTACATACACAACAAAGCTGGGTTGTTGTTGTTTACACTCTGCAAGGCCTGTGGAAGTGAGTGACATCATAGCACTGTAGTTCTGAGGGTTCAAGATGGATGCAACAATCTCCTGTTGCTTCTATGAAGGCCGTAATAGACGACATCACCAAACAGCTCCATAGTCACATACACAGCAAAGGAGAGATGTTGTTTACACCTAGTGATGTCAGTGGTATTGAGTGACATCACAGCACAGTGCTAAGGCTCCTGGGCCTGGACACAGCAGCGGCTGCAATATCTCAACGGAGAATACGTTTATATCTATGTGTGTGTGTGCGCATATATATATATATATATATATATATATATATATATATATATATATTCTCCGCCGAAATCACTTTTAAACCCATTTCCACCTTTTTTTCCCTTCTCTTCCTCTTACTTTTTTTTCACGTTTTTTTACGTTTTTCTCCTTTTCGCCTCTTTTCTGGGCGTATTATTCTTCTTTTTCTTCTTTTTTTTCGTCTAATGCATACCCCATCAGTGCAGCAATGCTTATTCAATACCGCCAGCAGATGGAGACACTGGGGGATAATTTTCTAAGGATTTATACTGATTTTTCCTGTCTGAATTTGTCGCACAGAAAGTTGCAGGCCAAATATGTGTGACATTTCTGCGACTTTAGCTTCTAGAGCATTTTTACAACATTATACATAGGTGCTGAATACATAAAAAGCGACTGTTCAGCGACAGACAAGTCGCATCGGCTGAAAGTAGGCCAGAATGTCAGTCCATGTTGGAGCAGGTTTAGATACAGTCTAAAGCATAGATCTCAAAGTCTGTGCACAGAATTTAGCAAGGGCCTCGCACCTTCTGATGCATCAGGTAGGTGCACAATAGCATAGCCTAACCCTCTGTACTTTGGTCTATATTGATGCGGGACATAGACAGCCAGCTGATGACCAATCCATTAGTGCAATGGATGGCTGGAAGCATTTGTCTTTGCCTTTGCAATACCACAGAAGCAATGCATGGTCAATGTACAGCAATGACACACGTGTGTGAACAGCCAGGAGACCCCCCCCCCCCCCATGTTATGTTACATAGTTACATAGTTAGTACGGTCGAAAAAAGACATATGTCCATCACGTTCAACCAGGGAATTAAGGGGTAGGGGTGTGGCGCGATATTGGGGAAGGGATGAGATTTTATATTTCTTCATAAGCATTAATCTTATTTTGTCAATTAGGAACATTCAGCACCCACCCGCTATCAAGGCAGCTGCCTATCATGTCATGCCCTACCTGCACAGGTGTGCTGGCTACTCAAATGATCCAATTAAGGAGGCCATTTAGTCAGCAGCAGCAGAAGTCCTGTGCCTGGACGCTCCAACAGGGGCCAGACACAAGCAGAAGCAGAAGCAGCAGAAGCAGCAGCAGCACCACCTTTTGTTTATTGGCTGCAGCAGCAGCAAGGCCCACAGGGCTGGCTAGCTGGCTAGCCAGCAAGCAGGTAGCAATGAAAGTAGGAATCTTTCTTTTTAACCCTGTAAGGGGGTGGTGCACTGTACCCGAAGATACTGCCATATCGGGTCAATGCATAGGGCGACGGAAGCAAGCTTCGAAATCGGCCCCCGTTCTCAAAAATCCATTTAATATATGGTCCCCAGATAGGGGACGTATCAGATATTAAACTGATAAGAACAGATACTACACTTGATCTTAGCCAAAAGGCCGAGAAGCGATAACCGTGAAAGGGGCGGGCCCAACAAGGTCCCCTTCATGGGCACTATCACTGCTTGCTGTCAGGGAGGCTGCCAGACAATTTTCCATGCACACTCTGGGCTGGGGGGCAGTCAACCACCAGTACACACAGCAGAACCTAAACCCATACCATTATTGCTAAGCAGCAAGACAGGGGCCCATTGCACTCCCACGGGGCCTTTTTAAATGCAATCCATAACCCGGATTTGCCAGGAACCCTTCTTACTCCTCCTACTTGCATGTGACACTGGGCTTAGGATCTGCATAGGAAACACACACACAAGCACACACCTACCTTTGTTGCCTGCAGATGCCTCCTTGGCTGTCCCCAAACGGTATCAAACCAACACCCACGGGAAGCTGTAAGCATAGAGGACATGCCTGCACCCCATTGGACTTACCTGTGTGGGTTAAATCCGGGTTATTTGACAACCTATGGCGGTGATGGTTCTGCTCAGGCAGAGCAGTGCTGATGCTCCTCATAAAGCTGTCGCTGCTGTGAAGGTTCTAGGTGACATCACAAATCCCTTTGGTTACATACACAACAAAGCTGGGTTGTTGTTGTTTACACTCTGCAAGGCCTGTGGAAGTGAGTGACATCATAGCACTGTAGTTCTGAGGGTTCAAGATGGATGCAACAATCTCCTGTTGCTTCTATGAAGGCCGTAATAGACGACATCACCAAACAGCTCCATAGTCACATACACAGCAAAGGAGAGATGTTGTTTACACCTAGTGATGTCAGTGGTATTGAGTGACATCACAGCACAGTGCTAAGGCTCCTGGGCCTGGACACAGCAGCGGCTGCAATATCTCAACGGAGAATACGTTTATATCTATGTGTGTGTGTGCGCATATATATATATATATATATATATATATATATATATATATATATATTTCTCCGCCGAAATCACTTTTAAACCCATTTCCACCTTTTTTTCCCTTCTCTTCCTCTTACTTTTTTTTCACGTTTTTTTACGTTTTTCTCCTTTTCGCCTCTTTTCTGGGCGTATTATTCTTCTTTTTCTTCTTTTTTTTCGTCTAATGCATACCCCATCAGTGCAGCAATGCTTATTCAATACCGCCAGCAGATGGAGACACTGGGGGATAATTTTCTAAGGATTTATACTGATTTTTCCTGTCTGAATTTGTCGCACAGAAAGTTGCAGGCCAAATATGTGTGACATTTCTGCGACTTTAGCTTCTAGAGCATTTTTACAACATTATACATAGGTGCTGAATACATAAAAAGCGACTGTTCAGCGACAGACAAGTCGCATCGGCTGAAAGTAGGCCAGAATGTCAGTCCATGTTGGAGCAGGTTTAGATACAGTCTAAAGCATAGATCTCAAAGTCTGTGCACAGAATTTAGCAAGGGCCTCGCACCTTCTGATGCATCAGGTAGGTGCACAATAGCATAGCCTAACCCTCTGTACTTTGGTCTATATTGATGCGGGACATAGACAGCCAGCTGATGACCAATCCATTAGTGCAATGGATGGCTGGAAGCATTTGTCTTTGCCTTTGCAATACCACAGAAGCAATGCATGGTCAATGTACAGCAATGACACACCTGTGTGAACAGCCAGGAGACCCCCCCCCCCCCCATGTTATGTTACATAGTTACATAGTTAGTACGGTCGAAAAAAGACATATGTCCATCACGTTCAACCAGGGAATTAAGGGGTAGGGGTGTGGCGCGATATTGGGGAAGGGATGAGATTTTATATTTCTTCATAAGCATTAATCTTATTTTGTCAATTAGGAACATTCAGCACCCACCCGCTATCAAGGCAGCTGCCTATCATGTCATGCCCTACCTGCACAGGTGTGCTGGCTACTCAAATGATCCAATTAAGGAGGCCATTTAGTCAGCAGCAGCAGAAGTCCTGTGCCTGGACGCTCCAACAGGGGCCAGACACAAGCAGAAGCAGAAGCAGCAGAAGCAGCAGCAGCACCACCTTTTGTTTATTGGCTGCAGCAGCAGCAAGGCCCACAGGGCTGGCTAGCTGGCTAGCCAGCAAGCAGGTAGCAATGAAAGTAGGAATCTTTCTTTTTAACCCTGTAAGGGGGTGGTGCACTGTACCCGAAGATACTGCCATATCGGGTCAATGCATAGGGCGACGGAAGCAAGCTTCGAAATCGGCCCCCGTTCTCAAAAATCCATTTAATATATGGTCCCCAGATAGGGGACGTATCAGATATTAAACTGATAAGAACAGATACTACACTTGATCTTAGCCAAAAGGCCGAGAAGCGATAACCGTGAAAGGGGCGGGCCCAACAAGGTCCCCTTCATGGGCACTATCACTGCTTGCTGTCAGGGAGGCTGCCAGACAATTTTCCATGCACACTCTGGGCTGGGGGGCAGTCAACCACCAGTACACACAGCAGAACCTAAACCCATACCATTATTGCTAAGCAGCAAGACAGGGGCCCATTGCACTCCCACGGGGCCTTTTTAAATGCAATCCATAACCCGGATTTGCCAGGAACCCTTCTTACTCCTCCTACTTGCATGTGACACTGGGCTTAGGATCTGCATAGGAAACACACACACAAGCACACACCTACCTTTGTTGCCTGCAGATGCCTCCTTGGCTGTCCCCAAACGGTATCAAACCAACACCCACGGGAAGCTGTAAGCATAGAGGACATGCCTGCACCCCATTGGACTTACCTGTGTGGGTTAAATCCGGGTTATTTGACAACCTATGGCGGTGATGGTTCTGCTCAGGCAGAGCAGTGCTGATGCTCCTCATAAAGCTGTCGCTGCTGTGAAGGTTCTAGGTGACATCACAAATCCCTTTGGTTACATACACAACAAAGCTGGGTTGTTGTTGTTTACACTCTGCAAGGCCTGTGGAAGTGAGTGACATCATAGCACTGTAGTTCTGAGGGTTCAAGATGGATGCAACAATCTCCTGTTGCTTCTATGAAGGCCGTAATAGACGACATCACCAAACAGCTCCATAGTCACATACACAGCAAAGGAGAGATGTTGTTTACACCTAGTGATGTCAGTGGTATTGAGTGACATCACAGCACAGTGCTAAGGCTCCTGGGCCTGGACACAGCAGCGGCTGCAATATCTCAACGGAGAATACGTTTATATCTATGTGTGTGTGTGCGCATATATATATATATATATATATATATATATATATATATATATATTCTCCGCCGAAATCACTTTTAAACCCATTTCCACCTTTTTTTCCCTTCTCTTCCTCTTACTTTTTTTTCACGTTTTTTTACGTTTTTCTCCTTTTCGCCTCTTTTCTGGGCGTATTATTCTTCTTTTTCTTCTTTTTTTTCGTCTAATGCATACCCCATCAGTGCAGCAATGCTTATTCAATACCGCCAGCAGATGGAGACACTGGGGGATAATTTTCTAAGGATTTATACTGATTTTTCCTGTCTGAATTTGTCGCACAGAAAGTTGCAGGCCAAATATGTGTGACATTTCTGCGACTTTAGCTTCTAGAGCATTTTTACAACATTATACATAGGTGCTGAATACATAAAAAGCGACTGTTCAGCGACAGACAAGTCGCATCGGCTGAAAGTAGGCCAGAATGTCAGTCCATGTTGGAGCAGGTTTAGATACAGTCTAAAGCATAGATCTCAAAGTCTGTGCACAGAATTTAGCAAGGGCCTCGCACCTTCTGATGCATCAGGTAGGTGCACAATAGCATAGCCTAACCCTCTGTACTTTGGTCTATATTGATGCGGGACATAGACAGCCAGCTGATGACCAATCCATTAGTGCAATGGATGGCTGGAAGCATTTGTCTTTGCCTTTGCAATACCACAGAAGCAATGCATGGTCAATGTACAGCAATGACACACCTGTGTGAACAGCCAGGAGACCCCCCCCCCCCCATGTTATGTTACATAGTTACATAGTTAGTACGGTCGAAAAAAGACATATGTCCATCACGTTCAACCAGGGAATTAAGGGGTAGGGGTGTGGCGCGATATTGGGGAAGGGATGAGATTTTATATTTCTTCATAAGCATTAATCTTATTTTGTCAATTAGGAACATTCAGCACCCACCCGCTATCAAGGCAGCTGCCTATCATGTCATGCCCTACCTGCACAGGTGTGCTGGCTACTCAAATGATCCAATTAAGGAGGCCATTTAGTCAGCAGCAGCAGAAGTCCTGTGCCTGGACGCTCCAACAGGGGCCAGACACAAGCAGAAGCAGAAGCAGCAGAAGCAGCAGCAGCACCACCTTTTGTTTATTGGCTGCAGCAGCAGCAAGGCCCACAGGGCTGGCTAGCTGGCTAGCCAGCAAGCAGGTAGCAATGAAAGTAGGAATCTTTCTTTTTAACCCTGTAAGGGGGTGGTGCACTGTACCCGAAGATACTGCCATATCGGGTCAATGCATAGGGCGACGGAAGCAAGCTTCGAAATCGGCCCCCGTTCTCAAAAATCCATTTAATATATGGTCCCCAGATAGGGGACGTATCAGATATTAAACTGATAAGAACAGATACTACACTTGATCTTAGCCAAAAGGCCGAGAAGCGATAACCGTGAAAGGGGCGGGCCCAACAAGGTCCCCTTCATGGGCACTATCACTGCTTGCTGTCAGGGAGGCTGCCAGACAATTTTCCATGCACACTCTGGGCTGGGGGGCAGTCAACCACCAGTACACACAGCAGAACCTAAACCCATACCATTATTGCTAAGCAGCAAGACAGGGGCCCATTGCACTCCCACGGGGCCTTTTTAAATGCAATCCATAACCCGGATTTGCCAGGAACCCTTCTTACTCCTCCTACTTGCATGTGACACTGGGCTTAGGATCTGCATAGGAAACACACACACAAGCACACACCTACCTTTGTTGCCTGCAGATGCCTCCTTGGCTGTCCCCAAACGGTATCAAACCAACACCCACGGGAAGCTGTAAGCATAGAGGACATGCCTGCACCCCATTGGACTTACCTGTGTGGGTTAAATCCGGGTTATTTGACAACCTATGGCGGTGATGGTTCTGCTCAGGCAGAGCAGTGCTGATGCTCCTCATAAAGCTGTCGCTGCTGTGAAGGTTCTAGGTGACATCACAAATCCCTTTGGTTACATACACAACAAAGCTGGGTTGTTGTTGTTTACACTCTGCAAGGCCTGTGGAAGTGAGTGACATCATAGCACTGTAGTTCTGAGGGTTCAAGATGGATGCAACAATCTCCTGTTGCTTCTATGAAGGCCGTAATAGACGACATCACCAAACAGCTCCATAGTCACATACACAGCAAAGGAGAGATGTTGTTTACACCTAGTGATGTCAGTGGTATTGAGTGACATCACAGCACAGTGCTAAGGCTCCTGGGCCTGGACACAGCAGCGGCTGCAATATCTCAACGGAGAATACGTTTATATCTATGTGTGTGTGTGCGCATATATATATATATATATATATATATATATATATATATATATATATATTCTCCGCCGAAATCACTTTTAAACCCATTTCCACCTTTTTTTCCCTTCTCTTCCTCTTACTTTTTTTTCACGTTTTTTTACGTTTTTCTCCTTTTCGCCTCTTTTCTGGGCGTATTATTCTTCTTTTTCTTCTTTTTTTTCGTCTAATGCATACCCCATCAGTGCAGCAATGCTTATTCAATACCGCCAGCAGATGGAGACACTGGGGGATAATTTTCTAAGGATTTATACTGATTTTTCCTGTCTGAATTTGTCGCACAGAAAGTTGCAGGCCAAATATGTGTGACATTTCTGCGACTTTAGCTTCTAGAGCATTTTTACAACATTATACATAGGTGCTGAATACATAAAAAGCGACTGTTCAGCGACAGACAAGTCGCATCGGCTGAAAGTAGGCCAGAATGTCAGTCCATGTTGGAGCAGGTTTAGATACAGTCTAAAGCATAGATCTCAAAGTCTGTGCACAGAATTTAGCAAGGGCCTCGCACCTTCTGATGCATCAGTGCACAATAGCATAGCCTAACCCTCTGTACTTTGGTCTATATTGATGCGGGACATAGACAGCCAGCTGATGACCAATCCATTAGTGCAATGGATGGCTGGAAGCATTTGTCTTTGCCTTTGCAATACCACAGAAGCAATGCATGGTCAATGTACAGCAATGACACACCTGTGTGAACAGCCAGGAGACCCCCCCCCCCCCCCATGTTATGTTACATAGTTACATAGTTAGTACGGTCGAAAAAAGACATATGTCCATCACGTTCAACCAGGGAATTAAGGGGTAGGGGTGTGGCGCGATATTGGGGAAGGGATGAGATTTTATATTTCTTCATAAGCATTAATCTTATTTTGTCAATTAGGAACATTCAGCACCCACCCGCTATCAAGGCAGCTGCCTATCATGTCATGCCCTACCTGCACAGGTGTGCTGGCTACTCAAATGATCCAATTAAGGAGGCCATTTAGTCAGCAGCAGCAGAAGTCCTGTGCCTGGACGCTCCAACAGGGGCCAGACACAAGCAGAAGCAGAAGCAGCAGAAGCAGCAGCAGCACCACCTTTTGTTTATTGGCTGCAGCAGCAGCAAGGCCCACAGGGCTGGCTAGCTGGCTAGCCAGCAAGCAGGTAGCAATGAAAGTAGGAATCTTTCTTTTTAACCCTGTAAGGGGGTGGTGCACTGTACCCGAAGATACTGCCATATCGGGTCAATGCATAGGGCGACGGAAGCAAGCTTCGAAATCGGCCCCCGTTCTCAAAAATCCATTTAATATATGGTCCCCAGATAGGGGACGTATCAGATATTAAACTGATAAGAACAGATACTACACTTGATCTTAGCCAAAAGGCCGAGAAGCGATAACCGTGAAAGGGGCGGGCCCAACAAGGTCCCCTTCATGGGCACTATCACTGCTTGCTGTCAGGGAGGCTGCCAGACAATTTTCCATGCACACTCTGGGCTGGGGGGCAGTCAACCACCAGTACACACAGCAGAACCTAAACCCATACCATTATTGCTAAGCAGCAAGACAGGGGCCCATTGCACTCCCACGGGGCCTTTTTAAATGCAATCCATAACCCGGATTTGCCAGGAACCCTTCTTACTCCTCCTACTTGCATGTGACACTGGGCTTAGGATCTGCATAGGAAACACACACACAAGCACACACCTACCTTTGTTGCCTGCAGATGCCTCCTTGGCTGTCCCCAAACGGTATCAAACCAACACCCACGGGAAGCTGTAAGCATAGAGGACATGCCTGCACCCCATTGGACTTACCTGTGTGGGTTAAATCCGGGTTATTTGACAACCTATGGCGGTGATGGTTCTGCTCAGGCAGAGCAGTGCTGATGCTCCTCATAAAGCTGTCGCTGCTGTGAAGGTTCTAGGTGACATCACAAATCCCTTTGGTTACATACACAACAAAGCTGGGTTGTTGTTGTTTACACTCTGCAAGGCCTGTGGAAGTGAGTGACATCATAGCACTGTAGTTCTGAGGGTTCAAGATGGATGCAACAATCTCCTGTTGCTTCTATGAAGGCCGTAATAGACGACATCACCAAACAGCTCCATAGTCACATACACAGCAAAGGAGAGATGTTGTTTACACCTAGTGATGTCAGTGGTATTGAGTGACATCACAGCACAGTGCTAAGGCTCCTGGGCCTGGACACAGCAGCGGCTGCAATATCTCAACGGAGAATACGTTTATATCTATGTGTGTGTGTGCGCATATATATATATATATATATATATATATATATATATATATATATATATTTCTCCGCCGAAATCACTTTTAAACCCATTTCCACCTTTTTTTCCCTTCTCTTCCTCTTACTTTTTTTTCACGTTTTTTTACGTTTTTCTCCTTTTCGCCTCTTTTCTGGGCGTATTATTCTTCTTTTTCTTCTTTTTTTTCGTCTAATGCATACCCCATCAGTGCAGCAATGCTTATTCAATACCGCCAGCAGATGGAGACACTGGGGGATAATTTTCTAAGGATTTATACTGATTTTTCCTGTCTGAATTTGTCGCACAGAAAGTTGCAGGCCAAATATGTGTGACATTTCTGCGACTTTAGCTTCTAGAGCATTTTTACAACATTATACATAGGTGCTGAATACATAAAAAGCGACTGTTCAGCGACAGACAAGTCGCATCGGCTGAAAGTAGGCCAGAATGTCAGTCCATGTTGGAGCAGGTTTAGATACAGTCTAAAGCATAGATCTCAAAGTCTGTGCACAGAATTTAGCAAGGGCCTCGCACCTTCTGATGCATCAGGTAGGTGCACAATAGCATAGCCTAACCCTCTGTACTTTGGTCTATATTGATGCGGGACATAGACAGCCAGCTGATGACCAATCCATTAGTGCAATGGATGGCTGGAAGCATTTGTCTTTGCCTTTGCAATACCACAGAAGCAATGCATGGTCAATGTACAGCAATGACACACCTGTGTGAACAGCCAGGAGACCCCCCCCCCCCCATGTTATGTTACATAGTTACATAGTTAGTACGGTCGAAAAAAGACATATGTCCATCACGTTCAACCAGGGAATTAAGGGGTAGGGGTGTGGCGCGATATTGGGGAAGGGATGAGATTTTATATTTCTTCATAAGCATTAATCTTATTTTGTCAATTAGGAACATTCAGCACCCACCCGCTATCAAGGCAGCTGCCTATCATGTCATGCCCTACCTGCACAGGTGTGCTGGCTACTCAAATGATCCAATTAAGGAGGCCATTTAGTCAGCAGCAGCAGAAGTCCTGTGCCTGGACGCTCCAACAGGGGCCAGACACAAGCAGAAGCAGAAGCAGCAGAAGCAGCAGCAGCACCACCTTTTGTTTATTGGCTGCAGCAGCAGCAAGGCCCACAGGGCTGGCTAGCTGGCTAGCCAGCAAGCAGGTAGCAATGAAAGTAGGAATCTTTCTTTTTAACCCTGTAAGGGGGTGGTGCACTGTACCCGAAGATACTGCCATATCGGGTCAATGCATAGGGCGACGGAAGCAAGCTTCGAAATCGGCCCCCGTTCTCAAAAATCCATTTAATATATGGTCCCCAGATAGGGGACGTATCAGATATTAAACTGATAAGAACAGATACTACACTTGATCTTAGCCAAAAGGCCGAGAAGCGATAACCGTGAAAGGGGCGGGCCCAACAAGGTCCCCTTCATGGGCACTATCACTGCTTGCTGTCAGGGAGGCTGCCAGACAATTTTCCATGCACACTCTGGGCTGGGGGGCAGTCAACCACCAGTAAACACAGCAGAACCTAAACCCATACCATTATTGCTAAGCAGCAAGACAGGGGCCCATTGCACTCCCACGGGGCCTTTTTAAATGCAATCCATAACCCGGATTTGCCAGGAACCCTTCTTACTCCTCCTACTTGCATGTGACACTGGGCTTAGGATCTGCATAGGAAACACACACACAAGCACACACCTACCTTTGTTGCCTGCAGATGCCTCCTTGGCTGTCCCCAAACGGTATCAAACCAACACCCACGGGAAGCTGTAAGCATAGAGGACATGCCTGCACCCCATTGGACTTACCTGTGTGGGTTAAATCCGGGTTATTTGACAACCTATGGCGGTGATGGTTCTGCTCAGGCAGAGCAGTGCTGATGCTCCTCATAAAGCTGTCGCTGCTGTGAAGGTTCTAGGTGACATCACAAATCCCTTTGGTTACATACACAACAAAGCTGGGTTGTTGTTGTTTACACTCTGCAAGGCCTGTGGAAGTGAGTGACATCATAGCACTGTAGTTCTGAGGGTTCAAGATGGATGCAACAATCTCCTGTTGCTTCTATGAAGGCCGTAATAGACGACATCACCAAACAGCTCCATAGTCACATACACAGCAAAGGAGAGATGTTGTTTACACCTAGTGATGTCAGTGGTATTGAGTGACATCACAGCACAGTGCTAAGGCTCCTGGGCCTGGACACAGCAGCGGCTGCAATATCTCAACGGAGAATACGTTTATATCTATGTGTGTGTGTGCGCATATATATATATATATATATATATATATATATATATATATATATATATATATATATTTCTCCGCCGAAATCACTTTTAAACCCATTTCCACCTTTTTTTCCCTTCTCTTCCTCTTACTTTTTTTTCACGTTTTTTTACGTTTTTCTCCTTTTCGCCTCTTTTCTGGGCGTATTATTCTTCTTTTTCTTCTTTTTTTTCGTCTAATGCATACCCCATCAGTGCAGCAATGCTTATTCAATACCGCCAGCAGATGGAGACACTGGGGGATAATTTTCTAAGGATTTATACTGATTTTTCCTGTCTGAATTTGTCGCACAGAAAGTTGCAGGCCAAATATGTGTGACATTTCTGCGACTTTAGCTTCTAGAGCATTTTTACAACATTATACATAGGTGCTGAATACATAAAAAGCGACTGTTCAGCGACAGACAAGTCGCATCGGCTGAAAGTAGGCCAGAATGTCAGTCCATGTTGGAGCAGGTTTAGATACAGTCTAAAGCATAGATCTCAAAGTCTGTGCACAGAATTTAGCAAGGGCCTCGCACCTTCTGATGCATCAGGTAGGTGCACAATAGCATAGCCTAACCCTCTGTACTTTGGTCTATATTGATGCGGGACATAGACAGCCAGCTGATGACCAATCCATTAGTGCAATGGATGGCTGGAAGCATTTGTCTTTGCCTTTGCAATACCACAGAAGCAATGCATGGTCAATGTACAGCAATGACACACCTGTGTGAACAGCCAGGAGACCCCCCCCCCCCCATGTTATGTTACATAGTTACATAGTTAGTACGGTCGAAAAAAGACATATGTCCATCACGTTCAACCAGGGAATTAAGGGGTAGGGGTGTGGCGCGATATTGGGGAAGGGATGAGATTTTATATTTCTTCATAAGCATTAATCTTATTTTGTCAATTAGGAACATTCAGCACCCACCCGCTATCAAGGCAGCTGCCTATCATGTCATGCCCTACCTGCACAGGTGTGCTGGCTACTCAAATGATCCAATTAAGGAGGCCATTTAGTCAGCAGCAGCAGAAGTCCTGTGCCTGGACGCTCCAACAGGGGCCAGACACAAGCAGAAGCAGAAGCAGCAGAAGCAGCAGCAGCACCACCTTTTGTTTATTGGCTGCAGCAGCAGCAAGGCCCACAGGGCTGGCTAGCTGGCTAGCCAGCAAGCAGGTAGCAATGAAAGTAGGAATCTTTCTTTTTAACCCTGTAAGGGGGTGGTGCACTGTACCCGAAGATACTGCCATATCGGGTCAATGCATAGGGCGACGGAAGCAAGCTTCGAAATCGGCCCCCGTTCTCAAAAATCCATTTAATATATGGTCCCCAGATAGGGGACGTATCAGATATTAAACTGATAAGAACAGATACTACACTTGATCTTAGCCAAAAGGCCGAGAAGCGATAACCGTGAAAGGGGCGGGCCCAACAAGGTCCCCTTCATGGGCACTATCACTGCTTGCTGTCAGGGAGGCTGCCAGACAATTTTCCATGCACACTCTGGGCTGGGGGGCAGTCAACCACCAGTACACACAGCAGAACCTAAACCCATACCATTATTGCTAAGCAGCAAGACAGGGGCCCATTGCACTCCCACGGGGCCTTTTTAAATGCAATCCATAACCCGGATTTGCCAGGAACCCTTCTTACTCCTCCTACTTGCATGTGACACTGGGCTTAGGATCTGCATAGGAAACACACACACAAGCACACACCTACCTTTGTTGCCTGCAGATGCCTCCTTGGCTGTCCCCAAACGGTATCAAACCAACACCCACGGGAAGCTGTAAGCATAGAGGACATGCCTGCACCCCATTGGACTTACCTGTGTGGGTTAAATCCGGGTTATTTGACAACCTATGGCGGTGATGGTTCTGCTCAGGCAGAGCAGTGCTGATGCTCCTCATAAAGCTGTCGCTGCTGTGAAGGTTCTAGGTGACATCACAAATCCCTTTGGTTACATACACAACAAAGCTGGGTTGTTGTTGTTTACACTCTGCAAGGCCTGTGGAAGTGAGTGACATCATAGCACTGTAGTTCTGAGGGTTCAAGATGGATGCAACAATCTCCTGTTGCTTCTATGAAGGCCGTAATAGACGACATCACCAAACAGCTCCATAGTCACATACACAGCAAAGGAGAGATGTTGTTTACACCTAGTGATGTCAGTGGTATTGAGTGACATCACAGCACAGTGCTAAGGCTCCTGGGCCTGGACACAGCAGCGGCTGCAATATCTCAACGGAGAATACGTTTATATCTATGTGTGTGTGTGCGCATATATATATATATATATATATATATATAGATATATATATATATTTCTCCGCCGAAATCACTTTTAAACCCATTTCCACCTTTTTTTCCCTTCTCTTCCTCTTACTTTTTTTTCACGTTTTTTTACGTTTTTCTCCTTTTCGCCTCTTTTCTGGGCGTATTATTCTTCTTTTTCTTCTTTTTTTTCGTCTAATGCATACCCCATCAGTGCAGCAATGCTTATTCAATACCGCCAGCAGATGGAGACACTGGGGGATAATTTTCTAAGGATTTATACTGATTTTTCCTGTCTGAATTTGTCGCACAGAAAGTTGCAGGCCAAATATGTGTGACATTTCTGCGACTTTAGCTTCTAGAGCATTTTTACAACATTATACATAGGTGCTGAATACATAAAAAGCGACTGTTCAGCGACAGACAAGTCGCATCGGCTGAAAGTAGGCCAGAATGTCAGTCCATGTTGGAGCAGGTTTAGATACAGTCTAAAGCATAGATCTCAAAGTCTGTGCACAGAATTTAGCAAGGGCCTCGCACCTTCTGATGCATCAGGTAGGTGCACAATAGCATAGCCTAACCCTCTGTACTTTGGTCTATATTGATGCGGGACATAGACAGCCAGCTGATGACCAATCCATTAGTGCAATGGATGGCTGGAAGCATTTGTCTTTGCCTTTGCAATACCACAGAAGCAATGCATGGTCAATGTACAGCAATGACACACCTGTGTGAACAGCCAGGAGACCCCCCCCCCCATGTTATGTTACATAGTTACATAGTTAGTACGGTCGAAAAAAGACATATGTCCATCACGTTCAACCAGGGAATTAAGGGGTAGGGGTGTGGCGCGATATTGGGGAAGGGATGAGATTTTATATTTCTTCATAAGCATTAATCTTATTTTGTCAATTAGGAACATTCAGCACCCACCCGCTATCAAGGCAGCTGCCTATCATGTCATGCCCTACCTGCACAGGTGTGCTGGCTACTCAAATGATCCAATTAAGGAGGCCATTTAGTCAGCAGCAGCAGAAGTCCTGTGCCTGGACGCTCCAACAGGGGCCAGACACAAGCAGAAGCAGAAGCAGCAGAAGCAGCAGCAGCACCACCTTTTGTTTATTGGCTGCAGCAGCAGCAAGGCCCACAGGGCTGGCTAGCTGGCTAGCCAGCAAGCAGGTAGCAATGAAAGTAGGAATCTTTCTTTTTAACCCTGTAAGGGGGTGGTGCACTGTACCCGAAGATACTGCCATATCGGGTCAATGCATAGGGCGACGGAAGCAAGCTTCGAAATCGGCCCCCGTTCTCAAAAATCCATTTAATATATGGTCCCCAGATAGGGGACGTATCAGATATTAAACTGATAAGAACAGATACTACACTTGATCTTAGCCAAAAGGCCGAGAAGCGATAACCGTGAAAGGGGCGGGCCCAACAAGGTCCCCTTCATGGGCACTATCACTGCTTGCTGTCAGGGAGGCTGCCAGACAATTTTCCATGCACACTCTGGGCTGGGGGGCAGTCAACCACCAGTACACACAGCAGAACCTAAACCCATACCATTATTGCTAAGCAGCAAGACAGGGGCCCATTGCACTCCCACGGGGCCTTTTTAAATGCAATCCATAACCCGGATTTGCCAGGAACCCTTCTTACTCCTCCTACTTGCATGTGGACACTGGGCTTAGGATCTGCATAGGAAACACACACACAAGCACACACCTACCTTTGTTGCCTGCAGATGCCTCCTTGGCTGTCCCCAAACGGTATCAAACCAACACCCACGGGAAGCTGTAAGCATAGAGGACATGCCTGCACCCCATTGGACTTACCTGTGTGGGTTAAATCCGGGTTATTTGACAACCTATGGCGGTGATGGTTCTGCTCAGGCAGAGCAGTGCTGATGCTCCTCATAAAGCTGTCGCTGCTGTGAAGGTTCTAGGTGACATCACAAATCCCTTTGGTTACATACACAACAAAGCTGGGTTGTTGTTGTTTACACTCTGCAAGGCCTGTGGAAGTGAGTGACATCATAGCACTGTAGTTCTGAGGGTTCAAGATGGATGCAACAATCTCCTGTTGCTTCTATGAAGGCCGTAATAGACGACATCACCAAACAGCTCCATAGTCACATACACAGCAAAGGAGAGATGTTGTTTACACCTAGTGATGTCAGTGGTATTGAGTGACATCACAGCACAGTGCTAAGGCTCCTGGGCCTGGACACAGCAGCGGCTGCAATATCTCAACGGAGAATACGTTTATATCTATGTGTGTGTGTGCGCATATATATATATATATATATATATATATATATATATATATATATATATTTCTCCGCCGAAATCACTTTTAAACCCATTTCCACCTTTTTTTCCCTTCTCTTCCTCTTACTTTTTTTTCACGTTTTTTTACGTTTTTCTCCTTTTCGCCTCTTTTCTGGGCGTATTATTCTTCTTTTTCTTCTTTTTTTTCGTCTAATGCATACCCCATCAGTGCAGCAATGCTTATTCAATACCGCCAGCAGATGGAGACACTGGGGGATAATTTTCTAAGGATTTATACTGATTTTTCCTGTCTGAATTTGTCGCACAGAAAGTGGCAGGCCAAATATGTGTGACATTTCTGCGACTTTAGCTTCTAGAGCATTTTTACAACATTATACATAGGTGCTGAATACATAAAAAGCGACTGTTCAGCGACAGACAAGTCGCATCGGCTGAAAGTAGGCCAGAATGTCAGTCCATGTTGGAGCAGGTTTAGATACAGTCTAAAGCATAGATCTCAAAGTCTGTGCACAGAATTTAGCAAGGGCCTCGCACCTTCTGATGCATCAGGTAGGTGCACAATAACATAGCCTAACCCTCTGTACTTTGGTCTATATTGATGCGGGACATAGACAGCCAGCTGATGACCAATCCATTAGTGCAATGGATGGCTGGAAGCATTTGTCTTTGCCTTTGCAATACCACAGAAGCAATGCATGGTCAATGTACAGCAATGACACACCTGTGTGAACAGCCAGGAGACCCCCCCCCCCCATGTTATGTTACATAGTTACATAGTTAGTACGGTCGAAAAAAGACATATGTCCATCACGTTCAACCAGGGAATTAAGGGGTAGGGGTGTGGCGCGATATTGGGGAAGGGATGAGATTTTATATTTCTTCATAAGCATTAATCTTATTTTGTCAATTAGGAACATTCAGCACCCACCCGCTATCAAGGCAGCTGCCTATCATGTCATGCCCTACCTGCACAGGTGTGCTGGCTACTCAAATGATCCAATTAAGGAGGCCATTTAGTCAGCAGCAGCAGAAGTCCTGTGCCTGGACGCTCCAACAGGGGCCAGACACAAGCAGAAGCAGAAGCAGCAGAAGCAGCAGCAGCACCACCTTTTGTTTATTGGCTGCAGCAGCAGCAAGGCCCACAGGGCTGGCTAGCTGGCTAGCCAGCAAGCAGGTAGCAATGAAAGTAGGAATCTTTCTTTTTAACCCTGTAAGGGGGTGGTGCACTGTACCCGAAGATACTGCCATATCGGGTCAATGCATAGGGCGACGGAAGCAAGCTTCGAAATCGGCCCCCGTTCTCAAAAATCCATTTAATATATGGTCCCCAGATAGGGGACGTATCAGATATTAAACTGATAAGAACAGATACTACACTTGATCTTAGCCAAAAGGCCGAGAAGCGATAACCGTGAAAGGGGCGGGCCCAACAAGGTCCCCTTCATGGGCACTATCACTGCTTGCTGTCAGGGAGGCTGCCAGACAATTTTCCATGCACACTCTGGGCTGGGGGGCAGTCAACCACCAGTACACACAGCAGAACCTAAACCCATACCATTATTGCTAAGCAGCAAGACAGGGGCCCATTGCACTCCCACGGGGCCTTTTTAAATGCAATCCATAACCCGGATTTGCCAGGAACCCTTCTTACTCCTCCTACTTGCATGTGACACTGGGCTTAGGATCTGCATAGGAAACACACACACAAGCACACACCTACCTTTGTTGCCTGCAGATGCCTCCTTGGCTGTCCCCAAACGGTATCAAACCAACACCCACGGGAAGCTGTAAGCATAGAGGACATGCCTGCACCCCATTGGACTTACCTGTGTGGGTTAAATCCGGGTTATTTGACAACCTATGGCGGTGATGGTTCTGCTCAGGCAGAGCAGTGCTGATGCTCCTCATAAAGCTGTCGCTGCTGTGAAGGTTCTAGGTGACATCACAAATCCCTTTGGTTACATACACAACAAAGCTGGGTTGTTGTTGTTTACACTCTGCAAGGCCTGTGGAAGTGAGTGACATCATAGCACTGTAGTTCTGAGGGTTCAAGATGGATGCAACAATCTCCTGTTGCTTCTATGAAGGCCGTAATAGACGACATCACCAAACAGCTCCATAGTCACATACACAGCAAAGGAGAGATGTTGTTTACACCTAGTGATGTCAGTGGTATTGAGTGACATCACAGCACAGTGCTAAGGCTCCTGGGCCTGGACACAGCAGCGGCTGCAATATCTCAACGGAGAATACGTTTATATCTATGTGTGTGTGTGCGCATATATATATATATATATATATATATATATATATATATATATATATATATTTCTCCGCCGAAATCACTTTTAAACCCATTTCCACCTTTTTTTCCCTTCTCTTCCTCTTACTTTTTTTTCACGTTTTTTTACGTTTTTCTCCTTTTCGCCTCTTTTCTGGGCGTATTATTCTTCTTTTTCTTCTTTTTTTTCGTCTAATGCATACCCCATCAGTGCAGCAATGCTTATTCAATACCGCCAGCAGATGGAGACACTGGGGGATAATTTTCTAAGGATTTATACTGATTTTTCCTGTCTGAATTTGTCGCACAGAAAGTTGCAGGCCAAATATGTGTGACATTTCTGCGACTTTAGCTTCTAGAGCATTTTTACAACATTATACATAGGTGCTGAATACATAAAAAGCGACTGTTCAGCGACAGACAAGTCGCATCGGCTGAAAGTAGGCCAGAATGTCAGTCCATGTTGGAGCAGGTTTAGATACAGTCTAAAGCATAGATCTCAAAGTCTGTGCACAGAATTTAGCAAGGGCCTCGCACCTTCTGATGCATCAGGTAGGTGCACAATAACATAGCCTAACCCTCTGTACTTTGGTCTATATTGATGCGGGACATAGACAGCCAGCTGATGACCAATCCATTAGTGCAATGGATGGCTGGAAGCATTTGTCTTTGCCTTTGCAATACCACAGAAGCAATGCATGGTCAATGTACAGCAATGACACACCTGTGTGAACAGCCAGGAGACCCCCCCCCCCCCCATGTTATGTTACATAGTTACATAGTTAGTACGGTCGAAAAAAGACATATGTCCATCACGTTCAACCAGGGAATTAAGGGGTAGGGGTGTGGCGCGATATTGGGGAAGGGATGAGATTTTATATTTCTTCATAAGCATTAATCTTATTTTGTCAATTAGGAACATTCAGCACCCACCCGCTATCAAGGCAGCTGCCTATCATGTCATGCCCTACCTGCACAGGTGTGCTGGCTACTCAAATGATCCAATTAAGGAGGCCATTTAGTCAGCAGCAGCAGAAGTCCTGTGCCTGGACGCTCCAACAGGGGCCAGACACAAGCAGAAGCAGAAGCAGCAGAAGCAGCAGCAGCACCACCTTTTGTTTATTGGCTGCAGCAGCAGCAAGGCCCACAGGGCTGGCTAGCTGGCTAGCCAGCAAGCAGGTAGCAATGAAAGTAGGAATCTTTCTTTTTAACCCTGTAAGGGGGTGGTGCACTGTACCCGAAGATACTGCCATATCGGGTCAATGCATAGGGCGACGGAAGCAAGCTTCGAAATCGGCCCCCGTTCTCAAAAATCCATTTAATATATGGTCCCCAGATAGGGGACGTATCAGATATTAAACTGATAAGAACAGATACTACACTTGATCTTAGCCAAAAGGCCGAGAAGCGATAACCGTGAAAGGGGCGGGCCCAACAAGGTCCCCTTCATGGGCACTATCACTGCTTGCTGTCAGGGAGGCTGCCAGACAATTTTCCATGCACACTCTGGGCTGGGGGGCAGTCAACCACCAGTACACACAGCAGAACCTAAACCCATACCATTATTGCTAAGCAGCAAGACAGGGGCCCATTGCACTCCCACGGGGCCTTTTTAAATGCAATCCATAACCCGGATTTGCCAGGAACCCTTCTTACTCCTCCTACTTGCATGTGACACTGGGCTTAGGATCTGCATAGGAAACACACACACAAGCACACACCTACCTTTGTTGCCTGCAGATGCCTCCTTGGCTGTCCCCAAACGGTATCAAACCAACACCCACGGGAAGCTGTAAGCATAGAGGACATGCCTGCACCCCATTGGACTTACCTGTGTGGGTTAAATCCGGGTTATTTGACAACCTATGGCGGTGATGGTTCTGCTCAGGCAGAGCAGTGCTGATGCTCCTCATAAAGCTGTCGCTGCTGTGAAGGTTCTAGGTGACATCACAAATCCCTTTGGTTACATACACAACAAAGCTGGGTTGTTGTTGTTTACACTCTGCAAGGCCTGTGGAAGTGAGTGACATCATAGCACTGTAGTTCTGAGGGTTCAAGATGGATGCAACAATCTCCTGTTGCTTCTATGAAGGCCGTAATAGACGACATCACCAAACAGCTCCATAGTCACATACACAGCAAAGGAGAGATGTTGTTTACACCTAGTGATGTCAGTGGTATTGAGTGACATCACAGCACAGTGCTAAGGCTCCTGGGCCTGGACACAGCAGCGGCTGCAATATCTCAACGGAGAATACGTTTATATCTATGTGTGTGTGTGCGCATATATATATATATATATATATATATATAGATATATATATATATTTCTCCGCCGAAATCACTTTTAAACCCATTTCCACCTTTTTTTCCCTTCTCTTCCTCTTACTTTTTTTTCACGTTTTTTTACGTTTTTCTCCTTTTCGCCTCTTTTCTGGGCGTATTATTCTTCTTTTTCTTCTTTTTTTTCGTCTAATGCATACCCCATCAGTGCAGCAATGCTTATTCAATACCGCCAGCAGATGGAGACACTGGGGGATAATTTTCTAAGGATTTATACTGATTTTTCCTGTCTGAATTTGTCGCACAGAAAGTTGCAGGCCAAATATGTGTGACATTTCTGCGACTTTAGCTTCTAGAGCATTTTTACAACATTATACATAGGTGCTGAATACATAAAAAGCGACTGTTCAGCGACAGACAAGTCGCATCGGCTGAAAGTAGGCCAGAATGTCAGTCCATGTTGGAGCAGGTTTAGATACAGTCTAAAGCATAGATCTCAAAGTCTGTGCACAGAATTTAGCAAGGGCCTCGCACCTTCTGATGCATCAGGTAGGTGCACAATAACATAGCCTAACCCTCTGTACTTTGGTCTATATTGATGCGGGACATAGACAGCCAGCTGATGACCAATCCATTAGTGCAATGGATGGCTGGAAGCATTTGTCTTTGCCTTTGCAATACCACAGAAGCAATGCATGGTCAATGTACAGCAATGACACACCTGTGTGAACAGCCAGGAGACCCCCCCCCCCCCATGTTATGTTACATAGTTACATAGTTAGTACGGTCGAAAAAAGACATATGTCCATCACGTTCAACCAGGGAATTAAGGGGTAGGGGTGTGGCGCGATATTGGGGAAGGGATGAGATTTTATATTTCTTCATAAGCATTAATCTTATTTTGTCAATTAGGAACATTCAGCACCCACCCGCTATCAAGGCAGCTGCCTATCATGTCATGCCCTACCTGCACAGGTGTGCTGGCTACTCAAATGATCCAATTAAGGAGGCCATTTAGTCAGCAGCAGCAGAAGTCCTGTGCCTGGACGCTCCAACAGGGGCCAGACACAAGCAGAAGCAGAAGCAGCAGAAGCAGCAGCAGCACCACCTTTTGTTTATTGGCTGCAGCAGCAGCAAGGCCCACAGGGCTGGCTAGCTGGCTAGCCAGCAAGCAGGTAGCAATGAAAGTAGGAATCTTTCTTTTTAACCCTGTAAGGGGGTGGTGCACTGTACCCGAAGATACTGCCATATCGGGTCAATGCATAGGGCGACGGAAGCAAGCTTCGAAATCGGCCCCCGTTCTCAAAAATCCATTTAATATATGGTCCCCAGATAGGGGACGTATCAGATATTAAACTGATAAGAACAGATACTACACTTGATCTTAGCCAAAAGGCCGAGAAGCGATAACCGTGAAAGGGGCGGGCCCAACAAGGTCCCCTTCATGGGCACTATCACTGCTTGCTGTCAGGGAGGCTGCCAGACAATTTTCCATGCACACTCTGGGCTGGGGGGCAGTCAACCACCAGTACACACAGCAGAACCTAAACCCATACCATTATTGCTAAGCAGCAAGACAGGGGCCCATTGCACTCCCACGGGGCCTTTTTAAATGCAATCCATAACCCGGATTTGCCAGGAACCCTTCTTACTCCTCCTACTTGCATGTGACACTGGGCTTAGGATCTGCATAGGAAACACACACACAAGCACACACCTACCTTTGTTGCCTGCAGATGCCTCCTTGGCTGTCCCCAAACGGTATCAAACCAACACCCACGGGAAGCTGTAAGCATAGAGGACATGCCTGCACCCCATTGGACTTACCTGTGTGGGTTAAATCCGGGTTATTTGACAACCTATGGCGGTGATGGTTCTGCTCAGGCAGAGCAGTGCTGATGCTCCTCATAAAGCTGTCGCTGCTGTGAAGGTTCTAGGTGACATCACAAATCCCTTTGGTTACATACACAACAAAGCTGGGTTGTTGTTGTTTACACTCTGCAAGGCCTGTGGAAGTGAGTGACATCATAGCACTGTAGTTCTGAGGGTTCAAGATGGATGCAACAATCTCCTGTTGCTTCTATGAAGGCCGTAATAGACGACATCACCAAACAGCTCCATAGTCACATACACAGCAAAGGAGAGATGTTGTTTACACCTAGTGATGTCAGTGGTATTGAGTGACATCACAGCACAGTGCTAAGGCTCCTGGGCCTGGACACAGCAGCGGCTGCAATATCTCAACGGAGAATACGTTTATATCTATGTGTGTGTGTGCGCATATATATATATATATATATATATATATATATATATAGATATATATATATATTTCTCCGCCGAAATCACTTTTAAACCCATTTCCACCTTTTTTTCCCTTCTCTTCCTCTTACTTTTTTTTCACGTTTTTTTACGTTTTTCTCCTTTTCGCCTCTTTTCTGGGCGTATTATTCTTCTTTTTCTTCTTTTTTTTCGTCTAATGCATACCCCATCAGTGCAGCAATGCTTATTCAATACCGCCAGCAGATGGAGACACTGGGGGATAATTTTCTAAGGATTTATACTGATTTTTCCTGTCTGAATTTGTCGCACAGAAAGTTGCAGGCCAAATATGTGTGACATTTCTGCGACTTTAGCTTCTAGAGCATTTTTACAACATTATACATAGGTGCTGAATACATAAAAAGCGACTGTTCAGCGACAGACAAGTCGCATCGGCTGAAAGTAGGCCAGAATGTCAGTCCATGTTGGAGCAGGTTTAGATACAGTCTAAAGCATAGATCTCAAAGTCTGTGCACAGAATTTAGCAAGGGCCTCGCACCTTCTGATGCATCAGGTAGGTGCACAATAGCATAGCCTAACCCTCTGTACTTTGGTCTATATTGATGCGGGACATAGACAGCCAGCTGATGACCAATCCATTAGTGCAATGGATGGCTGGAAGCATTTGTCTTTGCCTTTGCAATACCACAGAAGCAATGCATGGTCAATGTACAGCAATGACACACCTGTGTGAACAGCCAGGAGACCCCCCCCCCCCCATGTTATGTTACATAGTTACATAGTTAGTACGGTCGAAAAAAGACATATGTCCATCACGTTCAACCAGGGAATTAAGGGGTAGGGGTGTGGCGCGATATTGGGGAAGGGATGAGATTTTATATTTCTTCATAAGCATTAATCTTATTTTGTCAATTAGGAACATTCAGCACCCACCCGCTATCAAGGCAGCTGCCTATCATGTCATGCCCTACCTGCACAGGTGTGCTGGCTACTCAAATGATCCAATTAAGGAGGCCATTTAGTCAGCAGCAGCAGAAGTCCTGTGCCTGGACGCTCCAACAGGGGCCAGACACAAGCAGAAGCAGAAGCAGCAGAAGCAGCAGCAGCACCACCTTTTGTTTATTGGCTGCAGCAGCAGCAAGGCCCACAGGGCTGGCTAGCTGGCTAGCCAGCAAGCAGGTAGCAATGAAAGTAGGAATCTTTCTTTTTAACCCTGTAAGGGGGTGGTGCACTGTACCCGAAGATACTGCCATATCGGGTCAATGCATAGGGCGACGGAAGCAAGCTTCGAAATCGGCCCCCGTTCTCAAAAATCCATTTAATATATGGTCCCCAGATAGGGGACGTATCAGATATTAAACTGATAAGAACAGATACTACACTTGATCTTAGCCAAAAGGCCGAGAAGCGATAACCGTGAAAGGGGCGGGCCCAACAAGGTCCCCTTCATGGGCACTATCACTGCTTGCTGTCAGGGAGGCTGCCAGACAATTTTCCATGCACACTCTGGGCTGGGGGGCAGTCAACCACCAGTACACACAGCAGAACCTAAACCCATACCATTATTGCTAAGCAGCAAGACAGGGGCCCATTGCACTCCCACGGGGCCTTTTTAAATGCAATCCATAACCCGGATTTGCCAGGAACCCTTCTTACTCCTCCTACTTGCATGTGACACTGGGCTTAGGATCTGCATAGGAAACACACACACAAGCACACACCTACCTTTGTTGCCTGCAGATGCCTCCTTGGCTGTCCCCAAACGGTATCAAACCAACACCCACGGGAAGCTGTAAGCATAGAGGACATGCCTGCACCCCATTGGACTTACCTGTGTGGGTTAAATCCGGGTTATTTGACAACCTATGGCGGTGATGGTTCTGCTCAGGCAGAGCAGTGCTGATGCTCCTCATAAAGCTGTCGCTGCTGTGAAGGTTCTAGGTGACATCACAAATCCCTTTGGTTACATACACAACAAAGCTGGGTTGTTGTTGTTTACACTCTGCAAGGCCTGTGGAAGTGAGTGACATCATAGCACTGTAGTTCTGAGGGTTCAAGATGGATGCAACAATCTCCTGTTGCTTCTATGAAGGCCGTAATAGACAACATCACCAAACAGCTCCATAGTCACATACACAGCAAAGGAGAGATGTTGTTTACACCTAGTGATGTCAGTGGTATTGAGTGACATCACAGCACAGTGCTAAGGCTCCTGGGCCTGGACACAGCAGCGGCTGCAATATCTCAACGGAGAATACGTTTATATCTATGTGTGTGTGTGCGCATATATATATATATATATATATATATATATATATATATATATATTTCTCCGCCGAAATCACTTTTAAACCCATTTCCACCTTTTTTTCCCTTCTCTTCCTCTTACTTTTTTTTCACGTTTTTTTACGTTTTTCTCCTTTTCGCCTCTTTTCTGGGCGTATTATTCTTCTTTTTCTTCTTTTTTTTCGTCTAATGCATACCCCATCAGTGCAGCAATGCTTATTCAATACCGCCAGCAGATGGAGACACTGGGGGATAATTTTCTAAGGATTTATACTGATTTTTCCTGTCTGAATTTGTCGCACAGAAAGTTGCAGGCCAAATATGTGTGACATTTCTGCGACTTTAGCTTCTAGAGCATTTTTACAACATTATACATAGGTGCTGAATACATAAAAAGCGACTGTTCAGCGACAGACAAGTCGCATCGGCTGAAAGTAGGCCAGAATGTCAGTCCATGTTGGAGCAGGTTTAGATACAGTCTAAAGCATAGATCTCAAAGTCTGTGCACAGAATTTAGCAAGGGCCTCGCACCTTCTGATGCATCAGGTAGGTGCACAATAGCATAGCCTAACCCTCTGTACTTTGGTCTATATTGATGCGGGACATAGACAGCCAGCTGATGACCAATCCATTAGTGCAATGGATGGCTGGAAGCATTTGTCTTTGCCTTTGCAATACCACAGAAGCAATGCATGGTCAATGTACAGCAATGACACACCTGTGTGAACAGCCAGGAGACCCCCCCCCCCCATGTTATGTTACATAGTTACATAGTTAGTACGGTCGAAAAAAGACATATGTCCATCACGTTCAACCAGGGAATTAAGGGGTAGGGGTGTGGCGCGATATTGGGGAAGGGATGAGATTTTATATTTCTTCATAAGCATTAATCTTATTTTGTCAATTAGGAACATTCAGCACCCACCCGCTATCAAGGCAGCTGCCTATCATGTCATGCCCTACCTGCACAGGTGTGCTGGCTACTCAAATGATCCAATTAAGGAGGCCATTTAGTCAGCAGCAGCAGAAGTCCTGTGCCTGGACGCTCCAACAGGGGCCAGACACAAGCAGAAGCAGAAGCAGCAGAAGCAGCAGCAGCACCACCTTTTGTTTATTGGCTGCAGCAGCAGCAAGGCCCACAGGGCTGGCTAGCTGGCTAGCCAGCAAGCAGGTAGCAATGAAAGTAGGAATCTTTCTTTTTAACCCTGTAAGGGGGTGGTGCACTGTACCCGAAGATACTGCCATATCGGGTCAATGCATAGGGCGACGGAAGCAAGCTTCGAAATCGGCCCCCGTTCTCAAAAATCCATTTAATATATGGTCCCCAGATAGGGGACGTATCAGATATTAAACTGATAAGAACAGATACTACACTTGATCTTAGCCAAAAGGCCGAGAAGCGATAACCGTGAAAGGGGCGGGCCCAACAAGGTCCCCTTCATGGGCACTATCACTGCTTGCTGTCAGGGAGGCTGCCAGACAATTTTCCATGCACACTCTGGGCTGGGGGGCAGTCAACCACCAGTACACACAGCAGAACCTAAACCCATACCATTATTGCTAAGCAGCAAGACAGGGGCCCATTGCACTCCCACGGGGCCTTTTTAAATGCAATCCATAACCCGGATTTGCCAGGAACCCTTCTTACTCCTCCTACTTGCATGTGACACTGGGCTTAGGATCTGCATAGGAAACACACACACAAGCACACACCTACCTTTGTTGCCTGCAGATGCCTCCTTGGCTGTCCCCAAACGGTATCAAACCAACACCCACGGGAAGCTGTAAGCATAGAGGACATGCCTGCACCCCATTGGACTTACCTGTGTGGGTTAAATCCGGGTTATTTGACAACCTATGGCGGTGATGGTTCTGCTCAGGCAGAGCAGTGCTGATGCTCCTCATAAAGCTGTCGCTGCTGTGAAGGTTCTAGGTGACATCACAAATCCCTTTGGTTACATACACAACAAAGCTGGGTTGTTGTTGTTTACACTCTGCAAGGCCTGTGGAAGTGAGTGACATCATAGCACTGTAGTTCTGAGGGTTCAAGATGGATGCAACAATCTCCTGTTGCTTCTATGAAGGCCGTAATAGACGACATCACCAAACAGCTCCATAGTCACATACACAGCAAAGGAGAGATGTTGTTTACACCTAGTGATGTCAGTGGTATTGAGTGACATCACAGCACAGTGCTAAGGCTCCTGGGCCTGGACACAGCAGCGGCTGCAATATCTCAACGGAGAATACGTTTATATCTATGTGTGTGTGTGCGCATATATATATATATATATATATATATATATATATATATATATATATTTCTCCGCCGAAATCACTTTTAAACCCATTTCCACCTTTTTTTCCCTTCTCTTCCTCTTACTTTTTTTTCACGTTTTTTTACGTTTTTCTCCTTTTCGCCTCTTTTCTGGGCGTATTATTCTTCTTTTTCTTCTTTTTTTTCGTCTAATGCATACCCCATCAGTGCAGCAATGCTTATTCAATACCGCCAGCAGATGGAGACACTGGGGGATAATTTTCTAAGGATTTATACAGATTTTTCCTGTCTGAATTTGTCGCACAGAAAGTTGCAGGCCAAATATGTGTGACATTTCTGCGACTTTAGCTTCTAGAGCATTTTTACAACATTATACATAGGTGCTGAATACATAAAAAGCGACTGTTCAGCGACAGACAAGTCGCATCGGCTGAAAGTAGGCCAGAATGTCAGTCCATGTTGGAGCAGGTTTAGATACAGTCTAAAGCATAGATCTCAAAGTCTGTGCACAGAATTTAGCAAGGGCCTCGCACCTTCTGATGCATCAGGTAGGTGCACAATAACATAGCCTAACCCTCTGTACTTTGGTCTATATTGATGCGGGACATAGACAGCCAGCTGATGACCAATCCATTAGTGCAATGGATGGCTGGAAGCATTTGTCTTTGCCTTTGCAATACCACAGAAGCAATGCATGGTCAATGTACAGCAATGACACACCTGTGTGAACAGCCAGGAGACCCCCCCCCCCCCCCCCCCATGTTATGTTACATAGTTACATAGTTAGTACGGTCGAAAAAAGACATATGTCCATCACGTTCAACCAGGGAATTAAGGGGTAGGGGTGTGGCGCGATATTGGGGAAGGGATGAGATTTTATATTTCTTCATAAGCATTAATCTTATTTTGTCAATTAGGAACATTCAGCACCCACCCGCTATCAAGGCAGCTGCCTATCATGTCATGCCCTACCTGCACAGGTGTGCTGGCTACTCAAATGATCCAATTAAGGAGGCCATTTAGTCAGCAGCAGCAGAAGTCCTGTGCCTGGACGCTCCAACAGGGGCCAGACACAAGCAGAAGCAGAAGCAGCAGAAGCAGCAGCAGCACCACCTTTTGTTTATTGGCTGCAGCAGCAGCAAGGCCCACAGGGCTGGCTAGCTGGCTAGCCAGCAAGCAGGTAGCAATGAAAGTAGGAATCTTTCTTTTTAACCCTGTAAGGGGGTGGTGCACTGTACCCGAAGATACTGCCATATCGGGTCAATGCATAGGGCGACGGAAGCAAGCTTCGAAATCGGCCCCCGTTCTCAAAAATCCATTTAATATATGGTCCCCAGATAGGGGACGTATCAGATATTAAACTGATAAGAACAGATACTACACTTGATCTTAGCCAAAAGGCCGAGAAGCGATAACCGTGAAAGGGGCGGGCCCAACAAGGTCCCCTTCATGGGCACTATCACTGCTTGCTGTCAGGGAGGCTGCCAGACAATTTTCCATGCACACTCTGGGCTGGGGGGCAGTCAACCACCAGTACACACAGCAGAACCTAAACCCATACCATTATTGCTAAGCAGCAAGACAGGGGCCCATTGCACTCCCACGGGGCCTTTTTAAATGCAATCCATAACCCGGATTTGCCAGGAACCCTTCTTACTCCTCCTACTTGCATGTGACACTGGGCTTAGGATCTGCATAGGAAACACACACACAAGCACACACCTACCTTTGTTGCCTGCAGATGCCTCCTTGGCTGTCCCCAAACGGTATCAAACCAACACCCACGGGAAGCTGTAAGCATAGAGGACATGCCTGCACCCCATTGGACTTACCTGTGTGGGTTAAATCCGGGTTATTTGACAACCTATGGCGGTGATGGTTCTGCTCAGGCAGAGCAGTGCTGATGCTCCTCATAAAGCTGTCGCTGCTGTGAAGGTTCTAGGTGACATCACAAATCCCTTTGGTTACATACACAACAAAGCTGGGTTGTTGTTGTTTACACTCTGCAAGGCCTGTGGAAGTGAGTGACATCATAGCACTGTAGTTCTGAGGGTTCAAGATGGATGCAACAATCTCCTGTTGCTTCTATGAAGGCCGTAATAGACGACATCACCAAACAGCTCCATAGTCACATACACAGCAAAGGAGAGATGTTGTTTACACCTAGTGATGTCAGTGGTATTGAGTGACATCACAGCACAGTGCTAAGGCTCCTGGGCCTGGACACAGCAGCGGCTGCAATATCTCAACGGAGAATACGTTTATATCTATGTGTGTGTGTGCGCATATATATATATATATATATATATATATATATATATATATATATTTCTCCGCCGAAATCACTTTTAAACCCATTTCCACCTTTTTTTCCCTTCTCTTCCTCTTACTTTTTTTTCACGTTTTTTTACGTTTTTCTCCTTTTCGCCTCTTTTCTGGGCGTATTATTCTTCTTTTTCTTCTTTTTTTTCGTCTAATGCATACCCCATCAGTGCAGCAATGCTTATTCAATACCGCCAGCAGATGGAGACACTGGGGGATAATTTTCTAAGGATTTATACTGATTTTTCCTGTCTGAATTTGTCGCACAGAAAGTTGCAGGCCAAATATGTGTGACATTTCTGCGACTTTAGCTTCTAGAGCATTTTTACAACATTATACATAGGTGCTGAATACATAAAAAGCGACTGTTCAGCGACAGACAAGTCGCATCGGCTGAAAGTAGGCCAGAATGTCAGTCCATGTTGGAGCAGGTTTAGATACAGTCTAAAGCATAGATCTCAAAGTCTGTGCACAGAATTTAGCAAGGGCCTCGCACCTTCTGATGCATCAGGTAGGTGCACAATAGCATAGCCTAACCCTCTGTACTTTGGTCTATATTGATGCGGGACATAGACAGCCAGCTGATGACCAATCCATTAGTGCAATGGATGGCTGGAAGCATTTGTCTTTGCCTTTGCAATACCACAGAAGCAATGCATGGTCAATGTACAGCAATGACACACCTGTGTGAACAGCCAGGAGACCCCCCCCCCCCCCCATGTTATGTTACATAGTTACATAGTTAGTACGGTCGAAAAAAGACATATGTCCATCACGTTCAACCAGGGAATTAAGGGGTAGGGGGTGTGGCGCGATATTGGGGAAGGGATGAGATTTTATATTTCTTCATAAGCATTAATCTTATTTTGTCAATTAGGAACATTCAGCACCCACCCGCTATCAAGGCAGCTGCCTATCATGTCATGCCCTACCTGCACAGGTGTGCTGGCTACTCAAATGATCCAATTAAGGAGGCCATTTAGTCAGCAGCAGCAGAAGTCCTGTGCCTGGACGCTCCAACAGGGGCCAGACACAAGCAGAAGCAGAAGCAGCAGAAGCAGCAGCAGCACCACCTTTTGTTTATTGGCTGCAGCAGCAGCAAGGCCCACAGGGCTGGCTAGCTGGCTAGCCAGCAAGCAGGTAGCAATGAAAGTAGGAATCTTTCTTTTTAACCCTGTAAGGGGGTGGTGCACTGTACCCGAAGATACTGCCATATCGGGTCAATGCATAGGGCGACGGAAGCAAGCTTCGAAATCGGCCCCCGTTCTCAAAAATCCATTTAATATATGGTCCCCAGATAGGGGACGTATCAGATATTAAACTGATAAGAACAGATACTACACTTGATCTTAGCCAAAAGGCCGAGAAGCGATAACCGTGAAAGGGGCGGGCCCAACAAGGTCCCCTTCATGGGCACTATCACTGCTTGCTGTCAGGGAGGCTGCCAGACAATTTTCCATGCACACTCTGGGCTGGGGGGCAGTCAACCACCAGTACACACAGCAGAACCTAAACCCATACCATTATTGCTAAGCAGCAAGACAGGGGCCCATTGCACTCCCACGGGGCCTTTTTAAATGCAATCCATAACCCGGATTTGCCAGGAACCCTTCTTACTCCTCCTACTTGCATGTGACACTGGGCTTAGGATCTGCATAGGAAACACACACACAAGCACACACCTACCTTTGTTGCCTGCAGATGCCTCCTTGGCTGTCCCCAAACGGTATCAAACCAACACCCACGGGAAGCTGTAAGCATAGAGGACATGCCTGCACCCCATTGGACTTACCTGTGTGGGTTAAATCCGGGTTATTTGACAACCTATGGCGGTGATGGTTCTGCTCAGGCAGAGCAGTGCTGATGCTCCTCATAAAGCTGTCGCTGCTGTGAAGGTTCTAGGTGACATCACAAATCCCTTTGGTTACATACACAACAAAGCTGGGTTGTTGTTGTTTACACTCTGCAAGGCCTGTGGAAGTGAGTGACATCATAGCACTGTAGTTCTGAGGGTTCAAGATGGATGCAACAATCTCCTGTTGCTTCTATGAAGGCCGTAATAGACGACATCACCAAACAGCTCCATAGTCACATACACAGCAAAGGAGAGATGTTGTTTACACCTAGTGATGTCAGTGGTATTGAGTGACATCACAGCACAGTGCTAAGGCTCCTGGGCCTGGACACAGCAGCGGCTGCAATATCTCAACGGAGAATACGTTTATATCTATGTGTGTGTGTGCGCATATATATATATATATATATATATATATATATATATATATATATATTTCTCCGCCGAAATCACTTTTAAACCCATTTCCACCTTTTTTTCCCTTCTCTTCCTCTTACTTTTTTTTCACGTTTTTTTACGTTTTTCTCCTTTTCGCCTCTTTTCTGGGCGTATTATTCTTCTTTTTCTTCTTTTTTTTCGTCTAATGCATACCCCATCAGTGCAGCAATGCTTATTCAATACCGCCAGCAGATGGAGACACTGGGGGATAATTTTCTAAGGATTTATACTGATTTTTCCTGTCTGAATTTGTCGCACAGAAAGTTGCAGGCCAAATATGTGTGACATTTCTGCGACTTTAGCTTCTAGAGCATTTTTACAACATTATACATAGGTGCTGAATACATAAAAAGCGACTGTTCAGCGACAGACAAGTCGCATCGGCTGAAAGTAGGCCAGAATGTCAGTCCATGTTGGAGCAGGTTTAGATACAGTCTAAAGCATAGATCTCAAAGTCTGTGCACAGAATTTAGCAAGGGCCTCGCACCTTCTGATGCATCAGGTAGGTGCACAATAGCATAGCCTAACCCTCTGTACTTTGGTCTATATTGATGCGGGACATAGACAGCCAGCTGATGACCAATCCATTAGTGCAATGGATGGCTGGAAGCATTTGTCTTTGCCTTTGCAATACCACAGAAGCAATGCATGGTCAATGTACAGCAATGACACACCTGTGTGAACAGCCAGGAGACCCCCCCCCCCCCCATGTTATGTTACATAGTTACATAGTTAGTACGGTCGAAAAAAGACATATGTCCATCACGTTCAACCAGGGAATTAAGGGGTAGGGGTGTGGCGCGATATTGGGGAAGGGATGAGATTTTATATTTCTTCATAAGCATTAATCTTATTTTGTCAATTAGGAACATTCAGCACCCACCCGCTATCAAGGCAGCTGCCTATCATGTCATGCCCTACCTGCACAGGTGTGCTGGCTACTCAAATGATCCAATTAAGGAGGCCATTTAGTCAGCAGCAGCAGAAGTCCTGTGCCTGGACGCTCCAACAGGGGCCAGACACAAGCAGAAGCAGAAGCAGCAGAAGCAGCAGCAGCACCACCTTTTGTTTATTGGCTGCAGCAGCAGCAAGGCCCACAGGGCTGGCTAGCTGGCTAGCCAGCAAGCAGGTAGCAATGAAAGTAGGAATCTTTCTTTTTAACCCTGTAAGGGGGTGGTGCACTGTACCCGAAGATACTGCCATATCGGGTCAATGCATAGGGCGACGGAAGCAAGCTTCGAAATCGGCCCCCGTTCTCAAAAATCCATTTAATATATGGTCCCCAGATAGGGGACGTATCAGATATTAAACTGATAAGAACAGATACTACACTTGATCTTAGCCAAAAGGCCGAGAAGCGATAACCGTGAAAGGGGCGGGCCCAACAAGGTCCCCTTCATGGGCACTATCACTGCTTGCTGTCAGGGAGGCTGCCAGACAATTTTCCATGCACACTCTGGGCTGGGGGGCAGTCAACCACCAGTACACACAGCAGAACCTAAACCCATACCATTATTGCTAAGCAGCAAGACAGGGGCCCATTGCACTCCCACGGGGCCTTTTTAAATGCAATCCATAACCCGGATTTGCCAGGAACCCTTCTTACTCCTCCTACTTGCATGTGACACTGGGCTTAGGATCTGCATAGGAAACACACACACAAGCACACACCTACCTTTGTTGCCTGCAGATGCCTCCTTGGCTGTCCCCAAACGGTATCAAACCAACACCCACGGGAAGCTGTAAGCATAGAGGACATGCCTGCACCCCATTGGACTTACCTGTGTGGGTTAAATCCGGGTTATTTGACAACCTATGGCGGTGATGGTTCTGCTCAGGCAGAGCAGTGCTGATGCTCCTCATAAAGCTGTCGCTGCTGTGAAGGTTCTAGGTGACATCACAAATCCCTTTGGTTACATACACAACAAAGCTGGGTTGTTGTTGTTTACACTCTGCAAGGCCTGTGGAAGTGAGTGACATCATAGCACTGTAGTTCTGAGGGTTCAAGATGGATGCAACAATCTCCTGTTGCTTCTATGAAGGCCGTAATAGACGACATCACCAAACAGCTCCATAGTCACATACACAGCAAAGGAGAGATGTTGTTTACACCTAGTGATGTCAGTGGTATTGAGTGACATCACAGCACAGTGCTAAGGCTCCTGGGCCTGGACACAGCAGCGGCTGCAATATCTCAACGGAGAATACGTTTATATCTATGTGTGTGTGTGCGCATATATATATATATATATATATATATATATATATATATATATATATCTCCGCCGAAATCACTTTTAAACCCATTTCCACCTTTTTTTCCCTTCTCTTCCTCTTACTTTTTTTTCACGTTTTTTTACGTTTTTCTCCTTTTCGCCTCTTTTCTGGGCGTATTATTCTTCTTTTTCTTCTTTTTTTTCGTCTAATGCATACCCCATCAGTGCAGCAATGCTTATTCAATACCGCCAGCAGATGGAGACACTGGGGGATAATTTTCTAAGGATTTATACTGATTTTTCCTGTCTGAATTTGTCGCACAGAAAGTTGCAGGCCAAATATGTGTGACATTTCTGCGACTTTAGCTTCTAGAGCATTTTTACAACATTATACATAGGTGCTGAATACATAAAAAGCGACTGTTCAGCGACAGACAAGTCGCATCGGCTGAAAGTAGGCCAGAATGTCAGTCCATGTTGGAGCAGGTTTAGATACAGTCTAAAGCATAGATCTCAAAGTCTGTGCACAGAATTTAGCAAGGGCCTCGCACCTTCTGATGCATCAGGTAGGTGCACAATAGCATAGCCTAACCCTCTGTACTTTGGTCTATATTGATGCGGGACATAGACAGCCAGCTGATGACCAATCCATTAGTGCAATGGATGGCTGGAAGCATTTGTCTTTGCCTTTGCAATACCACAGAAGCAATGCATGGTCAATGTACAGCAATGACACACCTGTGTGAACAGCCAGGAGACCCCCCCCCCCCCCATGTTATGTTACATAGTTACATAGTTAGTACGGTCGAAAAAAGACATATGTCCATCACGTTCAACCAGGGAATTAAGGGGTAGGGGTGTGGCGCGATATTGGGGAAGGGATGAGATTTTATATTTCTTCATAAGCATTAATCTTATTTTGTCAATTAGGAACATTCAGCACCCACCCGCTATCAAGGCAGCTGCCTATCATGTCATGCCCTACCTGCACAGGTGTGCTGGCTACTCAAATGATCCAATTAAGGAGGCCATTTAGTCAGCAGCAGCAGAAGTCCTGTGCCTGGACGCTCCAACAGGGGCCAGACACAAGCAGAAGCAGAAGCAGCAGAAGCAGCAGCAGCACCACCTTTTGTTTATTGGCTGCAGCAGCAGCAAGGCCCACAGGGCTGGCTAGCTGGCTAGCCAGCAAGCAGGTAGCAATGAAAGTAGGAATCTTTCTTTTTAACCCTGTAAGGGGGTGGTGCACTGTACCCGAAGATACTGCCATATCGGGTCAATGCATAGGGCGACGGAAGCAAGCTTCGAAATCGGCCCCCGTTCTCAAAAATCCATTTAATATATGGTCCCCAGATAGGGGACGTATCAGATATTAAACTGATAAGAACAGATACTACACTTGATCTTAGCCAAAAGGCCGAGAAGCGATAACCGTGAAAGGGGCGGGCCCAACAAGGTCCCCTTCATGGGCACTATCACTGCTTGCTGTCAGGGAGGCTGCCAGACAATTTTCCATGCACACTCTGGGCTGGGGGGCAGTCAACCACCAGTACACACAGCAGAACCTAAACCCATACCATTATTGCTAAGCAGCAAGACAGGGGCCCATTGCACTCCCACGGGGCCTTTTTAAATGCAATCCATAACCCGGATTTGCCAGGAACCCTTCTTACTCCTCCTACTTGCATGTGACACTGGGCTTAGGATCTGCATAGGAAACACACACACAAGCACACACCTACCTTTGTTGCCTGCAGATGCCTCCTTGGCTGTCCCCAAACGGTATCAAACCAACACCCACGGGAAGCTGTAAGCATAGAGGACATGCCTGCACCCCATTGGACTTACCTGTGTGGGTTAAATCCGGGTTATTTGACAACCTATGGCGGTGATGGTTCTGCTCAGGCAGAGCAGTGCTGATGCTCCTCATAAAGCTGTCGCTGCTGTGAAGGTTCTAGGTGACATCACAAATCCCTTTGGTTACATACACAACAAAGCTGGGTTGTTGTTGTTTACACTCTGCAAGGCCTGTGGAAGTGAGTGACATCATAGCACTGTAGTTCTGAGGGTTCAAGATGGATGCAACAATCTCCTGTTGCTTCTATGAAGGCCGTAATAGACGACATCACCAAACAGCTCCATAGTCACATACACAGCAAAGGAGAGATGTTGTTTACACCTAGTGATGTCAGTGGTATTGAGTGACATCACAGCACAGTGCTAAGGCTCCTGGGCCTGGACACAGCAGCGGCTGCAATATCTCAACGGAGAATACGTTTATATCTATGTGTGTGTGTGCGCATATATATATATATATATATATATATATATATATATATATATATTTCTCCGCCGAAATCACTTTTAAACCCATTTCCACCTTTTTTTCCCTTCTCTTCCTCTTACTTTTTTTTCACGTTTTTTTACGTTTTTCTCCTTTTCGCCTCTTTTCTGGGCGTATTATTCTTCTTTTTCTTCTTTTTTTTCGTCTAATGCATACCCCATCAGTGCAGCAATGCTTATTCAATACCGCCAGCAGATGGAGACACTGGGGGATAATTTTCTAAGGATTTATACTGATTTTTCCTGTCTGAATTTGTCGCACAGAAAGTTGCAGGCCAAATATGTGTGACATTTCTGCGACTTTAGCTTCTAGAGCATTTTTACAACATTATACATAGGTGCTGAATACATAAAAAGCGACTGTTCAGCGACAGACAAGTCGCATCGGCTGAAAGTAGGCCAGAATGTCAGTCCATGTTGGAGCAGGTTTAGATACAGTCTAAAGCATAGATCTCAAAGTCTGTGCACAGAATTTAGCAAGGGCCTCGCACCTTCTGATGCATCAGGTAGGTGCACAATAGCATAGCCTAACCCTCTGTACTTTGGTCTATATTGATGCGGGACATAGACAGCCAGCTGATGACCAATCCATTAGTGCAATGGATGGCTGGAAGCATTTGTCTTTGCCTTTGCAATACCACAGAAGCAATGCATGGTCAATGTACAGCAATGACACACCTGTGTGAACAGCCAGGAGACCCCCCCCCCCCCATGTTATGTTACATAGTTACATAGTTAGTACGGTCGAAAAAAGACATATGTCCATCACGTTCAACCAGGGAATTAAGGGGTAGGGGTGTGGCGCGATATTGGGGAAGGGATGAGATTTTATATTTCTTCATAAGCATTAATCTTATTTTGTCAATTAGGAACATTCAGCACCCACCCGCTATCAAGGCAGCTGCCTATCATGTCATGCCCTACCTGCACAGGTGTGCTGGCTACTCAAATGATCCAATTAAGGAGGCCATTTAGTCAGCAGCAGCAGAAGTCCTGTGCCTGGACGCTCCAACAGGGGCCAGACACAAGCAGAAGCAGAAGCAGCAGAAGCAGCAGAAGCAGCAGCAGCACCACCTTTTGTTTATTGGCTGCAGCAGCAGCAAGGCCCACAGGGCTGGCTAGCTGGCTAGCCAGCAAGCAGGTAGCAATGAAAGTAGGAATCTTTCTTTTTAACCCTGTAAGGGGGTGGTGCACTGTACCCGAAGATACTGCCATATCGGGTCAATGCATAGGGCGACGGAAGCAAGCTTCGAAATCGGCCCCCGTTCTCAAAAATCCATTTAATATATGGTCCCCAGATAGGGGACGTATCAGATATTAAACTGATAAGAACAGATACTACACTTGATCTTAGCCAAAAGGCCGAGAAGCGATAACCGTGAAAGGGGCGGGCCCAACAAGGTCCCCTTCATGGGCACTATCACTGCTTGCTGTCAGGGAGGCTGCCAGACAATTTTCCATGCACACTCTGGGCTGGGGGGCAGTCAACCACCAGTACACACAGCAGAACCTAAACCCATACCATTATTGCTAAGCAGCAAGACAGGGGCCCATTGCACTCCCACGGGGCCTTTTTAAATGCAATCCATAACCCGGATTTGCCAGGAACCCTTCTTACTCCTCCTACTTGCATGTGACACTGGGCTTAGGATCTGCATAGGAAACACACACACAAGCACACACCTACCTTTGTTGCCTGCAGATGCCTCCTTGGCTGTCCCCAAACGGTATCAAACCAACACCCACGGGAAGCTGTAAGCATAGAGGACATGCCTGCACCCCATTGGACTTACCTGTGTGGGTTAAATCCGGGTTATTTGACAACCTATGGCGGTGATGGTTCTGCTCAGGCAGAGCAGTGCTGATGCTCCTCATAAAGCTGTCGCTGCTGTGAAGGTTCTAGGTGACATCACAAATCCCTTTGGTTACATACACAACAAAGCTGGGTTGTTGTTGTTTACACTCTGCAAGGCCTGTGGAAGTGAGTGACATCATAGCACTGTAGTTCTGAGGGTTCAAGATGGATGCAACAATCTCCTGTTGCTTCTATGAAGGCCGTAATAGACGACATCACCAAACAGCTCCATAGTCACATACACAGCAAAGGAGAGATGTTGTTTACACCTAGTGATGTCAGTGGTATTGAGTGACATCACAGCACAGTGCTAAGGCTCCTGGGCCTGGACACAGCAGCGGCTGCAATATCTCAACGGAGAATACGTTTATATCTATGTGTGTGTGTGCGCATATATATATATATATATATATATATATATATATATATATATATATTTCTCCGCCGAAATCACTTTTAAACCCATTTCCACCTTTTTTTCCCTTCTCTTCCTCTTACTTTTTTTTCACGTTTTTTTACGTTTTTCTCCTTTTCGCCTCTTTTCTGGGCGTATTATTCTTCTTTTTCTTCTTTTTTTTCGTCTAATGCATACCCCATCAGTGCAGCAATGCTTATTCAATACCGCCAGCAGATGGAGACACTGGGGGATAATTTTCTAAGGATTTATACTGATTTTTCCTGTCTGAATTTGTCGCACAGAAAGTTGCAGGCCAAATATGTGTGACATTTCTGCGACTTTAGCTTCTAGAGCATTTTTACAACATTATACATAGGTGCTGAATACATAAAAAGCGACTGTTCAGCGACAGACAAGTCGCATCGGCTGAAAGTAGGCCAGAATGTCAGTCCATGTTGGAGCAGGTTTAGATACAGTCTAAAGCATAGATCTCAAAGTCTGTGCACAGAATTTAGCAAGGGCCTCGCACCTTCTGATGCATCAGGTAGGTGCACAATAGCATAGCCTAACCCTCTGTACTTTGGTCTATATTGATGCGGGACATAGACAGCCAGCTGATGACCAATCCATTAGTGCAATGGATGGCTGGAAGCATTTGTCTTTGCCTTTGCAATACCACAGAAGCAATGCATGGTCAATGTACAGCAATGACACACCTGTGTGAACAGCCAGGAGACCCCCCCCCCCCCATGTTATGTTACATAGTTACATAGTTAGTACGGTCGAAAAAAGACATCCATCACGTTCAACCAGGGAATTAAGGGGTAGGGGTGTGGCGCGATATTGGGGAAGGGATGAGATTTTATATTTCTTCATAAGCATTAATCTTATTTTGTCAATTAGGAACATTCAGCACCCACCCGCTATCAAGGCAGCTGCCTATCATGTCATGCCCTACCTGCACAGGTGTGCTGGCTACTCAAATGATCCAATTAAGGAGGCCATTTAGTCAGCAGCAGCAGAAGTCCTGTGCCTGGACGCTCCAACAGGGGCCAGACACAAGCAGAAGCAGAAGCAGCAGAAGCAGCAGCAGCACCACCTTTTGTTTTTTGGCTGCAGCAGCAGCAAGGCCCACAGGGCTGGCTAGCTGGCTAGCCAGCAAGCAGGTAGCAATGAAAGTAGGAATCTTTCTTTTTAACCCTGTAAGGGGGTGGTGCACTGTACCCGAAGATACTGCCATATCGGGTCAATGCATAGGGCGACGGAAGCAAGCTTCGAAATCGGCCCCCGTTCTCAAAAATCCATTTAATATATGGTCCCCAGATAGGGGACGTATCAGATATTAAACTGATAAGAACAGATACTACACTTGATCTTAGCCAAAAGGCCGAGAAGCGATAACCGTGAAAGGGGCGGGCCCAACAAGGTCCCCTTCATGGGCACTATCACTGCTTGCTGTCAGGGAGGCTGCCAGACAATTTTCCATGCACACTCTGGGCTGGGGGGCAGTCAACCACCAGTACACACAGCAGAACCTAAACCCATACCATTATTGCTAAGCAGCAAGACAGGGGCCCATTGCACTCCCACGGGGCCTTTTTAAATGCAATCCATAACCCGGATTTGCCAGGAACCCTTCTTACTCCTCCTACTTGCATGTGACACTGGGCTTAGGATCTGCATAGGAAACACACACACAAGCACACACCTACCTTTGTTGCCTGCAGATGCCTCCTTGGCTGTCCCCAAACGGTATCAAACCAACACCCACGGGAAGCTGTAAGCATAGAGGACATGCCTGCACCCCATTGGACTTACCTGTGTGGGTTAAATCCGGGTTATTTGACAACCTATGGCGGTGATGGTTCTGCTCAGGCAGAGCAGTGCTGATGCTCCTCATAAAGCTGTCGCTGCTGTGAAGGTTCTAGGTGACATCACAAATCCCTTTGGTTACATACACAACAAAGCTGGGTTGTTGTTGTTTACACTCTGCAAGGCCTGTGGAAGTGAGTGACATCATAGCACTGTAGTTCTGAGGGTTCAAGATGGATGCAACAATCTCCTGTTGCTTCTATGAAGGCCGTAATAGACGACATCACCAAACAGCTCCATAGTCACATACACAGCAAAGGAGAGATGTTGTTTACACCTAGTGATGTCAGTGGTATTGAGTGACATCACAGCACAGTGCTAAGGCTCCTGGGCCTGGACACAGCAGCGGCTGCAATATCTCAACGGAGAATACGTTTATATCTATGTGTGTGTGTGCGCATATATATATATATATATATATATATATATATATATATATATCTCCGCCGAAATCACTTTTAAACCCATTTCCACCTTTTTTTCCCTTCTCTTCCTCTTACTTTTTTTTCACGTTTTTTTACGTTTTTCTCCTTTTCGCCTCTTTTCTGGGCGTATTATTCTTCTTTTTCTTCTTTTTTTTCGTCTAATGCATACCCCATCAGTGCAGCAATGCTTATTCAATACCGCCAGCAGATGGAGACACTGGGGGATAATTTTCTAAGGATTTATACTGATTTTTCCTGTCTGAATTTGTCGCACAGAAAGTTGCAGGCCAAATATGTGTGACATTTCTGCGACTTTAGCTTCTAGAGCATTTTTACAACATTATACATAGGTGCTGAATACATAAAAAGCGACTGTTCAGCGACAGACAAGTCGCATCGGCTGAAAGTAGGCCAGAATGTCAGTCCATGTTGGAGCAGGTTTAGATACAGTCTAAAGCATAGATCTCAAAGTCTGTGCACAGAATTTAGCAAGGGCCTCGCACCTTCTGATGCATCAGGTAGGTGCACAATAGCATAGCCTAACCCTCTGTACTTTGGTCTATATTGATGCGGGACATAGACAGCCAGCTGATGACCAATCCATTAGTGCAATGGATGGCTGGAAGCATTTGTCTTTGCCTTTGCAATACCACAGAAGCAATGCATGGTCAATGTACAGCAATGACACACCTGTGTGAACAGCCAGGAGACCCCCCCCCCCCCTGTTATGTTACATAGTTACATAGTTAGTACGGTCGAAAAAAGACATATGTCCATCACGTTCAACCAGGGAATTAAGGGGTAGGGGTGTGGCGCGATATTGGGGAAGGGATGAGATTTTATATTTCTTCATAAGCATTAATCTTATTTTGTCAATTAGGAACATTCAGCACCCACCCGCTATCAAGGCAGCTGCCTATCATGTCATGCCCTACCTGCACAGGTGTGCTGGCTACTCAAATGATCCAATTAAGGAGGCCATTTAGTCAGCAGCAGCAGAAGTCCTGTGCCTGGACGCTCCAACAGGGGCCAGACACAAGCAGAAGCAGAAGCAGCAGAAGCAGCAGCAGCACCACCTTTTGTTTATTGGCTGCAGCAGCAGCAAGGCCCACAGGGCTGGCTAGCTGGCTAGCCAGCAAGCAGGTAGCAATGAAAGTAGGAATCTTTCTTTTTAACCCTGTAAGGGGGTGGTGCACTGTACCCGAAGATACTGCCATATCGGGTCAATGCATAGGGCGACGGAAGCAAGCTTCGAAATCGGCCCCCGTTCTCAAAAATCCATTTAATATATGGTCCCCAGATAGGGGACGTATCAGATATTAAACTGATAAGAACAGATACTACACTTGATCTTAGCCAAAAGGCCGAGAAGCGATAACCGTGAAAGGGGCGGGCCCAACAAGGTCCCCTTCATGGGCACTATCACTGCTTGCTGTCAGGGAGGCTGCCAGACAATTTTCCATGCACACTCTGGGCTGGGGGGCAGTCAACCACCAGTACACACAGCAGAACCTAAACCCATACCATTATTGCTAAGCAGCAAGACAGGGGCCCATTGCACTCCCACGGGGCCTTTTTAAATGCAATCCATAACCCGGATTTGCCAGGAACCCTTCTTACTCCTCCTACTTGCATGTGACACTGGGCTTAGGATCTGCATAGGAAACACACACACAAGCACACACCTACCTTTGTTGCCTGCAGATGCCTCCTTGGCTGTCCCCAAACGGTATCAAACCAACACCCACGGGAAGCTGTAAGCATAGAGGACATGCCTGCACCCCATTGGACTTACCTGTGTGGGTTAAATCCGGGTTATTTGACAACCTATGGCGGTGATGGTTCTGCTCAGGCAGAGCAGTGCTGATGCTCCTCATAAAGCTGTCGCTGCTGTGAAGGTTCTAGGTGACATCACAAATCCCTTTGGTTACATACACAACAAAGCTGGGTTGTTGTTGTTTACACTCTGCAAGGCCTGTGGAAGTGAGTGACATCATAGCACTGTAGTTCTGAGGGTTCAAGATGGATGCAACAATCTCCTGTTGCTTCTATGAAGGCCGTAATAGACGACATCACCAAACAGCTCCATAGTCACATACACAGCAAAGGAGAGATGTTGTTTACACCTAGTGATGTCAGTGGTATTGAGTGACATCACAGCACAGTGCTAAGGCTCCTGGGCCTGGACACAGCAGCGGCTGCAATATCTCAACGGAGAATACGTTTATATCTATGTGTGTGTGTGCGCATATATATATATATATATATATATATATATATATATATATATATTTCTCCGCCGAAATCACTTTTAAACCCATTTCCACCTTTTTTTCCCTTCTCTTCCTCTTACTTTTTTTTCACGTTTTTTTACGTTTTTCTCCTTTTCGCCTCTTTTCTGGGCGTATTATTCTTCTTTTTCTTCTTTTTTTTCGTCTAATGCATACCCCATCAGTGCAGCAATGCTTATTCAATACCGCCAGCAGATGGAGACACTGGGGGATAATTTTCTAAGGATTTATACTGATTTTTCCTGTCTGAATTTGTCGCACAGAAAGTTGCAGGCCAAATATGTGTGACATTTCTGCGACTTTAGCTTCTAGAGCATTTTTACAACATTATACATAGGTGCTGAATACATAAAAAGCGACTGTTCAGCGACAGACAAGTCGCATCGGCTGAAAGTAGGCCAGAATGTCAGTCCATGTTGGAGCAGGTTTAGATACAGTCTAAAGCATAGATCTCAAAGTCTGTGCACAGAATTTAGCAAGGGCCTCGCACCTTCTGATGCATCAGGTAGGTGCACAATAGCATAGCCTAACCCTCTGTACTTTGGTCTATATTGATGCGGGACATAGACAGCCAGCTGATGACCAATCCATTAGTGCAATGGATGGCTGGAAGCATTTGTCTTTGCCTTTGCAATACCACAGAAGCAATGCATGGTCAATGTACAGCAATGACACACCTGTGTGAACAGCCAGGAGACCCCCCCCCCCCCATGTTATGTTACATAGTTACATAGTTAGTACGGTCGAAAAAAGACATATGTCCATCACGTTCAACCAGGGAATTAAGGGGTAGGGGTGTGGCGCGATATTGGGGAAGGGATGAGATTTTATATTTCTTCATAAGCATTAATCTTATTTTGTCAATTAGGAACATTCAGCACCCACCCGCTATCAAGGCAGCTGCCTATCATGTCATGCCCTACCTGCACAGGTGTGCTGGCTACTCAAATGATCCAATTAAGGAGGCCATTTAGTCAGCAGCAGCAGAAGTCCTGTGCCTGGACGCTCCAACAGGGGCCAGACACAAGCAGAAGCAGAAGCAGCAGAAGCAGCAGCAGCACCACCTTTTGTTTATTGGCTGCAGCAGCAGCAAGGCCCACAGGGCTGGCTAGCTGGCTAGCCAGCAAGCAGGTAGCAATGAAAGTAGGAATCTTTCTTTTTAACCCTGTAAGGGGGTGGTGCACTGTACCCGAAGATACTGCCATATCGGGTCAATGCATAGGGCGACGGAAGCAAGCTTCGAAATCGGCCCCCGTTCTCAAAAATCCATTTAATATATGGTCCCCAGATAGGGGACGTATCAGATATTAAACTGATAAGAACAGATACTACACTTGATCTTAGCCAAAAGGCCGAGAAGCGATAACCGTGAAAGGGGCGGGCCCAACAAGGTCCCCTTCATGGGCACTATCACTGCTTGCTGTCAGGGAGGCTGCCAGACAATTTTCCATGCACACTCTGGGCTGGGGGGCAGTCAACCACCAGTACACACAGCAGAACCTAAACCCATACCATTATTGCTAAGCAGCAAGACAGGGGCCCATTGCACTCCCACGGGGCCTTTTTAAATGCAATCCATAACCCGGATTTGCCAGGAACCCTTCTTACTCCTCCTACTTGCATGTGACACTGGGCTTAGGATCTGCATAGGAAACACACACACAAGCACACACCTACCTTTGTTGCCTGCAGATGCCTCCTTGGCTGTCCCCAAACGGTATCAAACCAACACCCACGGGAAGCTGTAAGCATAGAGGACATGCCTGCACCCCATTGGACTTACCTGTGTGGGTTAAATCCGGGTTATTTGACAACCTATGGCGGTGATGGTTCTGCTCAGGCAGAGCAGTGCTGATGCTCCTCATAAAGCTGTCGCTGCTGTGAAGGTTCTAGGTGACATCACAAATCCCTTTGGTTACATACACAACAAAGCTGGGTTGTTGTTGTTTACACTCTGCAAGGCCTGTGGAAGTGAGTGACATCATAGCACTGTAGTTCTGAGGGTTCAAGATGGATGCAACAATCTCCTGTTGCTTCTATGAAGGCCGTAATAGACGACATCACCAAACAGCTCCATAGTCACATACACAGCAAAGGAGAGATGTTGTTTACACCTAGTGATGTCAGTGGTATTGAGTGACATCACAGCACAGTGCTAAGGCTCCTGGGCCTGGACACAGCAGCGGCTGCAATATCTCAACGGAGAATACGTTTATATCTATGTGTGTGTGTGCGCATATATATATATATATATATATATATATATATATATATATATTTCTCCGCCGAAATCACTTTTAAACCCATTTCCACCTTTTTTTCCCTTCTCTTCCTCTTACTTTTTTTTCACGTTTTTTTACGTTTTTCTCCTTTTCGCCTCTTTTCTGGGCGTATTATTCTTCTTTTTCTTCTTTTTTTTCGTCTAATGCATACCCCATCAGTGCAGCAATGCTTATTCAATACCGCCAGCAGATGGAGACACTGGGGGATAATTTTCTAAGGATTTATACTGATTTTTCCTGTCTGAATTTGTCGCACAGAAAGTTGCAGGCCAAATATGTGTGACATTTCTGCGACTTTAGCTTCTAGAGCATTTTTACAACATTATACATAGGTGCTGAATACATAAAAAGCGACTGTTCAGCGACAGACAAGTCGCATCGGCTGAAAGTAGGCCAGAATGTCAGTCCATGTTGGAGCAGGTTTAGATACAGTCTAAAGCATAGATCTCAAAGTCTGTGCACAGAATTTAGCAAGGGCCTCGCACCTTCTGATGCATCAGGTAGGTGCACAATAGCATAGCCTAACCCTCTGTACTTTGGTCTATATTGATGCGGGACATAGACAGCCAGCTGATGACCAATCCATTAGTGCAATGGATGGCTGGAAGCATTTGTCTTTGCCTTTGCAATACCACAGAAGCAATGCATGGTCAATGTACAGCAATGACACACCTGTGTGAACAGCCAGGAGACCCCCCCCCCCCATGTTATGTTACATAGTTACATAGTTAGTACGGTCGAAAAAAGACATATGTCCATCACGTTCAACCAGGGAATTAAGGGGTAGGGGTGTGGCGCGATATTGGGGAAGGGATGAGATTTTATATTTCTTCATAAGCATTAATCTTATTTTGTCAATTAGGAACATTCAGCACCCACCCGCTATCAAGGCAGCTGCCTATCATGTCATGCCCTACCTGCACAGGTGTGCTGGCTACTCAAATGATCCAATTAAGGAGGCCATTTAGTCAGCAGCAGCAGAAGTCCTGTGCCTGGACGCTCCAACAGGGGCCAGACACAAGCAGAAGCAGAAGCAGCAGAAGCAGCAGCAGCACCACCTTTTGTTTATTGGCTGCAGCAGCAGCAAGGCCCACAGGGCTGGCTAGCTGGCTAGCCAGCAAGCAGGTAGCAATGAAAGTAGGAATCTTTCTTTTTAACCCTGTAAGGGGGTGGTGCACTGTACCCGAAGATACTGCCATATCGGGTCAATGCATAGGGCGACGGAAGCAAGCTTCGAAATCGGCCCCCGTTCTCAAAAATCCATTTAATATATGGTCCCCAGATAGGGGACGTATCAGATATTAAACTGATAAGAACAGATACTACACTTGATCTTAGCCAAAAGGCCGAGAAGCGATAACCGTGAAAGGGGCGGGCCCAACAAGGTCCCCTTCATGGGCACTATCACTGCTTGCTGTCAGGGAGGCTGCCAGACAATTTTCCATGCACACTCTGGGCTGGGGGGCAGTCAACCACCAGTACACACAGCAGAACCTAAACCCATACCATTATTGCTAAGCAGCAAGACAGGGGCCCATTGCACTCCCACGGGGCCTTTTTAAATGCAATCCATAACCCGGATTTGCCAGGAACCCTTCTTACTCCTCCTACTTGCATGTGACACTGGGCTTAGGATCTGCATAGGAAACACACACACAAGCACACACCTACCTTTGTTGCCTGCAGATGCCTCCTTGGCTGTCCCCAAACGGTATCAAACCAACACCCACGGGAAGCTGTAAGCATAGAGGACATGCCTGCACCCCATTGGACTTACCTGTGTGGGTTAAATCCGGGTTATTTGACAACCTATGGCGGTGATGGTTCTGCTCAGGCAGAGCAGTGCTGATGCTCCTCATAAAGCTGTCGCTGCTGTGAAGGTTCTAGGTGACATCACAAATCCCTTTGGTTACATACACAACAAAGCTGGGTTGTTGTTGTTTACACTCTGCAAGGCCTGTGGAAGTGAGTGACATCATAGCACTGTAGTTCTGAGGGTTCAAGATGGATGCAACAATCTCCTGTTGCTTCTATGAAGGCCGTAATAGACGACATCACCAAACAGCTCCATAGTCACATACACAGCAAAGGAGAGATGTTGTTTACACCTAGTGATGTCAGTGGTATTGAGTGACATCACAGCACAGTGCTAAGGCTCCTGGGCCTGGACACAGCAGCGGCTGCAATATCTCAACGGAGAATACGTTTATATCTATGTGTGTGTGTGCGCATATATATATATATATATATATATATATATATATATATATATATATATTTCTCCGCCGAAATCACTTTTAAACCCATTTCCACCTTTTTTTCCCTTCTCTTCCTCTTACTTTTTTTTCACGTTTTTTTACGTTTTTCTCCTTTTCGCCTCTTTTCTGGGCGTATTATTCTTCTTTTTCTTCTTTTTTTTCGTCTAATGCATACCCCATCAGTGCAGCAATGCTTATTCAATACCGCCAGCAGATGGAGACACTGGGGGATAATTTTCTAAGGATTTATACTGATTTTTCCTGTCTGAATTTGTCGCACAGAAAGTTGCAGGCCAAATATGTGTGACATTTCTGCGACTTTAGCTTCTAGAGCATTTTTACAACATTATACATAGGTGCTGAATACATAAAAAGCGACTGTTCAGCGACAGACAAGTCGCATCGGCTGAAAGTAGGCCAGAATGTCAGTCCATGTTGGAGCAGGTTTAGATACAGTCTAAAGCATAGATCTCAAAGTCTGTGCACAGAATTTAGCAAGGGCCTCGCACCTTCTGATGCATCAGGTAGGTGCACAATAGCATAGCCTAACCCTCTGTACTTTGGTCTATATTGATGCGGGACATAGACAGCCAGCTGATGACCAATCCATTAGTGCAATGGATGGCTGGAAGCATTTGTCTTTGCCTTTGCAATACCACAGAAGCAATGCATGGTCAATGTACAGCAATGACACACCTGTGTGAACAGCCAGGAGACCCCCCCCCCCCCCCCCATGTTATGTTACATAGTTACATAGTTAGTACGGTCGAAAAAAGACATATGTCCATCACGTTCAACCAGGGAATTAAGGGGTAGGGGTGTGGCGCGATATTGGGGAAGGGATGAGATTTTATATTTCTTCATAAGCATTAATCTTATTTTGTCAATTAGGAACATTCAGCACCCACCCGCTATCAAGGCAGCTGCCTATCATGTCATGCCCTACCTGCACAGGTGTGCTGGCTACTCAAATGATCCAATTAAGGAGGCCATTTAGTCAGCAGCAGCAGAAGTCCTGTGCCTGGACGCTCCAACAGGGGCCAGACACAAGCAGAAGCAGAAGCAGCAGAAGCAGCAGCAGCACCACCTTTTGTTTATTGGCTGCAGCAGCAGCAAGGCCCACAGGGCTGGCTAGCTGGCTAGCCAGCAAGCAGGTAGCAATGAAAGTAGGAATCTTTCTTTTTAACCCTGTAAGGGGGTGGTGCACTGTACCCGAAGATACTGCCATATCGGGTCAATGCATAGGGCGACGGAAGCAAGCTTCGAAATCGGCCCCCGTTCTCAAAAATCCATTTAATATATGGTCCCCAGATAGGGGACGTATCAGATATTAAACTGATAAGAACAGATACTACACTTGATCTTAGCCAAAAGGCCGAGAAGCGATAACCGTAAAAGGGGCGGGCCCAACAAGGTCCCCTTCATGGGCACTATCACTGCTTGCTGTCAGGGAGGCTGCCAGACAATTTTCCATGCACACTCTGGGCTGGGGGGCAGTCAACCACCAGTACACACAGCAGAACCTAAACCCATACCATTATTGCTAAGCAGCAAGACAGGGGCCCATTGCACTCCCACGGGGCCTTTTTAAATGCAATCCATAACCCGGATTTGCCAGGAACCCTTCTTACTCCTCCTACTTGCATGTGACACTGGGCTTAGGATCTGCATAGGAAACACACACACAAGCACACACCTACCTTTGTTGCCTGCAGATGCCTCCTTGGCTGTCCCCAAACGGTATCAAACCAACACCCACGGGAAGCTGTAAGCATAGAGGACATGCCTGCACCCCATTGGACTTACCTGTGTGGGTTAAATCCGGGTTATTTGACAACCTATGGCGGTGATGGTTCTGCTCAGGCAGAGCAGTGCTGATGCTCCTCATAAAGCTGTCGCTGCTGTGAAGGTTCTAGGTGACATCACAAATCCCTTTGGTTACATACACAACAAAGCTGGGTTGTTGTTGTTTACACTCTGCAAGGCCTGTGGAAGTGAGTGACATCATAGCACTGTAGTTCTGAGGGTTCAAGATGGATGCAACAATCTCCTGTTGCTTCTATGAAGGCCGTAATAGACGACATCACCAAACAGCTCCATAGTCACATACACAGCAAAGGAGAGATGTTGTTTACACCTAGTGATGTCAGTGGTATTGAGTGACATCACAGCACAGTGCTAAGGCTCCTGGGCCTGGACACAGCAGCGGCTGCAATATCTCAACGGAGAATACGTTTATATCTATGTGTGTGTGTGCGCATATATATATATATATATATATATATATATATATATATATATATTTCTCCGCCGAAATCACTTTTAAACCCATTTCCACCTTTTTTTCCCTTCTCTTCCTCTTACTTTTTTTTCACGTTTTTTTACGTTTTTCTCCTTTTCGCCTCTTTTCTGGGCGTATTATTCTTCTTTTTCTTCTTTTTTTTCGTCTAATGCATACCCCATCAGTGCAGCAATGCTTATTCAATACCGCCAGCAGATGGAGACACTGGGGGATAATTTTCTAAGGATTTATACTGATTTTTCCTGTCTGAATTTGTCGCACAGAAAGTTGCAGGCCAAATATGTGTGACATTTCTGCGACTTTAGCTTCTAGAGCATTTTTACAACATTATACATAGGTGCTGAATACATAAAAAGCGACTGTTCAGCGACAGACAAGTCGCATCGGCTGAAAGTAGGCCAGAATGTCAGTCCATGTTGGAGCAGGTTTAGATACAGTCTAAAGCATAGATCTCAAAGTCTGTGCACAGAATTTAGCAAGGGCCTCGCACCTTCTGATGCATCAGGTAGGTGCACAATAGCATAGCCTAACCCTCTGTACTTTGGTCTATATTGATGCGGGACATAGACAGCCAGCTGATGACCAATCCATTAGTGCAATGGATGGCTGGAAGCATTTGTCTTTGCCTTTGCAATACCACAGAAGCAATGCATGGTCAATGTACAGCAATGACACACCTGTGTGAACAGCCAGGAGACCCCCCCCCCCCCATGTTATGTTACATAGTTACATAGTTAGTACGGTCGAAAAAAGACATATGTCCATCACGTTCAACCAGGGAATTAAGGGGTAGGGGTGTGGCGCGATATTGGGGAAGGGATGAGATTTTATATTTCTTCATAAGCATTAATCTTATTTTGTCAATTAGGAACATTCAGCACCCACCCGCTATCAAGGCAGCTGCCTATCATGTCATGCCCTACCTGCACAGGTGTGCTGGCTACTCAAATGATCCAATTAAGGAGGCCATTTAGTCAGCAGCAGCAGAAGTCCTGTGCCTGGACGCTCCAACAGGGGCCAGACACAAGCAGAAGCAGAAGCAGCAGAAGCAGCAGCAGCACCACCTTTTGTTTATTGGCTGCAGCAGCAGCAAGGCCCACAGGGCTGGCTAGCTGGCTAGCCAGCAAGCAGGTAGCAATGAAAGTAGGAATCTTTCTTTTTAACCCTGTAAGGGGGTGGTGCACTGTACCCGAAGATACTGCCATATCGGGTCAATGCATAGGGCGACGGAAGCAAGCTTCGAAATCGGCCCCCGTTCTCAAAAATCCATTTAATATATGGTCCCCAGATAGGGGACGTATCAGATATTAAACTGATAAGAACAGATACTACACTTGATCTTAGCCAAAAGGCCGAGAAGCGATAACCGTGAAAGGGGCGGGCCCAACAAGGTCCCCTTCATGGGCACTATCACTGCTTGCTGTCAGGGAGGCTGCCAGACAATTTTCCATGCACACTCTGGGCTGGGGGGCAGTCAACCACCAGTACACACAGCAGAACCTAAACCCATACCATTATTGCTAAGCAGCAAGACAGGGGCCCATTGCACTCCCACGGGGCCTTTTTAAATGCAATCCATAACCCGGATTTGCCAGGAACCCTTCTTACTCCTCCTACTTGCATGTGACACTGGGCTTAGGATCTGCATAGGAAACACACACACAAGCACACACCTACCTTTGTTGCCTGCAGATGCCTCCTTGGCTGTCCCCAAACGGTATCAAACCAACACCCACGGGAAGCTGTAAGCATAGAGGACATGCCTGCACCCCATTGGACTTACCTGTGTGGGTTAAATCCGGGTTATTTGACAACCTATGGCGGTGATGGTTCTGCTCAGGCAGAGCAGTGCTGATGCTCCTCATAAAGCTGTCGCTGCTGTGAAGGTTCTAGGTGACATCACAAATCCCTTTGGTTACATACACAACAAAGCTGGGTTGTTGTTGTTTACACTCTGCAAGGCCTGTGGAAGTGAGTGACATCATAGCACTGTAGTTCTGAGGGTTCAAGATGGATGCAACAATCTCCTGTTGCTTCTATGAAGGCCGTAATAGACGACATCACCAAACAGCTCCATAGTCACATACACAGCAAAGGAGAGATGTTGTTTACACCTAGTGATGTCAGTGGTATTGAGTGACATCACAGCACAGTGCTAAGGCTCCTGGGCCTGGACACAGCAGCGGCTGCAATATCTCAACGGAGAATACGTTTATATCTATGTGTGTGTGTGCGCATATATATATATATATATATATATATATATATATATATATATATATATTTCTCCGCCGAAATCACTTTTAAACCCATTTCCACCTTTTTTTCCCTTCTCTTCCTCTTACTTTTTTTTCACGTTTTTTTACGTTTTTCTCCTTTTCGCCTCTTTTCTGGGCGTATTATTCTTCTTTTTCTTCTTTTTTTTCGTCTAATGCATACCCCATCAGTGCAGCAATGCTTATTCAATACCGCCAGCAGATGGAGACACTGGGGGATAATTTTCTAAGGATTTATACTGATTTTTCCTGTCTGAATTTGTCGCACAGAAAGTTGCAGGCCAAATATGTGTGACATTTCTGCGACTTTAGCTTCTAGAGCATTTTTACAACATTATACATAGGTGCTGAATACATAAAAAGCGACTGTTCAGCGACAGACAAGTCGCATCGGCTGAAAGTAGGCCAGAATGTCAGTCCATGTTGGAGCAGGTTTAGATACAGTCTAAAGCATAGATCTCAAAGTCTGTGCACAGAATTTAGCAAGGGCCTCGCACCTTCTGATGCATCAGGTAGGTGCACAATAGCATAGCCTAACCCTCTGTACTTTGGTCTATATTGATGCGGGACATAGACAGCCAGCTGATGACCAATCCATTAGTGCAATGGATGGCTGGAAGCATTTGTCTTTGCCTTTGCAATACCACAGAAGCAATGCATGGTCAATGTACAGCAATGACACACCTGTGTGAACAGCCAGGAGACCCCCCCCCCCCCATGTTATGTTACATAGTTACATAGTTAGTACGGTCGAAAAAAGACATATGTCCATCACGTTCAACCAGGGAATTAAGGGGTAGGGGTGTGGCGCGATATTGGGGAAGGGATGAGATTTTATATTTCTTCATAAGCATTAATCTTATTTTGTCAATTAGGAACATTCAGCACCCACCCGCTATCAAGGCAGCTGCCTATCATGTCATGCCCTACCTGCACAGGTGTGCTGGCTACTCAAATGATCCAATTAAGGAGGCCATTTAGTCAGCAGCAGCAGAAGTCCTGTGCCTGGACGCTCCAACAGGGGCCAGACACAAGCAGAAGCAGAAGCAGCAGAAGCAGCAGCAGCACCACCTTTTGTTTATTGGCTGCAGCAGCAGCAAGGCCCACAGGGCTGGCTAGCTGGCTAGCCAGCAAGCAGGTAGCAATGAAAGTAGGAATCTTTCTTTTTAACCCTGTAAGGGGGTGGTGCACTGTACCCGAAGATACTGCCATATCGGGTCAATGCATAGGGCGACGGAAGCAAGCTTCGAAATCGGCCCCCGTTCTCAAAAATCCATTTAATATATGGTCCCCAGATAGGGGACGTATCAGATATTAAACTGATAAGAACAGATACTACACTTGATCTTAGCCAAAAGGCCGAGAAGCGATAACCGTGAAAGGGGCGGGCCCAACAAGGTCCCCTTCATGGGCACTATCACTGCTTGCTGTCAGGGAGGCTGCCAGACAATTTTCCATGCACACTCTGGGCTGGGGGGCAGTCAACCACCAGTACACACAGCAGAACCTAAACCCATACCATTATTGCTAAGCAGCAAGACAGGGGCCCATTGCACTCCCACGGGGCCTTTTTAAATGCAATCCATAACCCGGATTTGCCAGGAACCCTTCTTACTCCTCCTACTTGCATGTGACACTGGGCTTAGGATCTGCATAGGAAACACACACACAAGCACACACCTACCTTTGTTGCCTGCAGATGCCTCCTTGGCTGTCCCCAAACGGTATCAAACCAACACCCACGGGAAGCTGTAAGCATAGAGGACATGCCTGCACCCCATTGGACTTACCTGTGTGGGTTAAATCCGGGTTATTTGACAACCTATGGCGGTGATGGTTCTGCTCAGGCAGAGCAGTGCTGATGCTCCTCATAAAGCTGTCGCTGCTGTGAAGGTTCTAGGTGACATCACAAATCCCTTTGGTTACATACACAACAAAGCTGGGTTGTTGTTGTTTACACTCTGCAAGGCCTGTGGAAGTGAGTGACATCATAGCACTGTAGTTCTGAGGGTTCAAGATGGATGCAACAATCTCCTGTTGCTTCTATGAAGGCCGTAATAGACGACATCACCAAACAGCTCCATAGTCACATACACAGCAAAGGAGAGATGTTGTTTACACCTAGTGATGTCAGTGGTATTGAGTGACATCACAGCACAGTGCTAAGGCTCCTGGGCCTGGACACAGCAGCGGCTGCAATATCTCAACGGAGAATACGTTTATATCTATGTGTGTGTGTGCGCATATATATATATATATATATATATATATATATATATATATATATATTTCTCCGCCGAAATCACTTTTAAACCCATTTCCACCTTTTTTTCCCTTCTCTTCCTCTTACTTTTTTTTCACGTTTTTTTACGTTTTTCTCCTTTTCGCCTCTTTTCTGGGCGTATTATTCTTCTTTTTCTTCTTTTTTTTCGTCTAATGCATACCCCATCAGTGCAGCAATGCTTATTCAATACCGCCAGCAGATGGAGACACTGGGGGATAATTTTCTAAGGATTTATACTGATTTTTCCTGTCTGAATTTGTCGCACAGAAAGTTGCAGGCCAAATATGTGTGACATTTCTGCGACTTTAGCTTCTAGAGCATTTTTACAACATTATACATAGGTGCTGAATACATAAAAAGCGACTGTTCAGCGACAGACAAGTCGCATCGGCTGAAAGTAGGCCAGAATGTCAGTCCATGTTGGAGCAGGTTTAGATACAGTCTAAAGCATAGATCTCAAAGTCTGTGCACAGAATTTAGCAAGGGCCTCGCACCTTCTGATGCATCAGGTAGGTGCACAATAGCATAGCCTAACCCTCTGTACTTTGGTCTATATTGATGCGGGACATAGACAGCCAGCTGATGACCAATCCATTAGTGCAATGGATGGCTGGAAGCATTTGTCTTTGCCTTTGCAATACCACAGAAGCAATGCATGGTCAATGTACAGCAATGACACACCTGTGTGAACAGCCAGGAGACCCCCCCCCCCCCATGTTATGTTACATAGTTACATAGTTAGTACGGTCGAAAAAAGACATATGTCCATCACGTTCAACCAGGGAATTAAGGGGTAGGGGTGTGGCGCGATATTGGGGAAGGGATGAGATTTTATATTTCTTCATAAGCATTAATCTTATTTTGTCAATTAGGAACATTCAGCACCCACCCGCTATCAAGGCAGCTGCCTATCATGTCATGCCCTACCTGCACAGGTGTGCTGGCTACTCAAATGATCCAATTAAGGAGGCCATTTAGTCAGCAGCAGCAGAAGTCCTGTGCCTGGACGCTCCAACAGGGGCCAGACACAAGCAGAAGCAGAAGCAGCAGAAGCAGCAGCAGCACCACCTTTTGTTTATTGGCTGCAGCAGCAGCAAGGCCCACAGGGCTGGCTAGCTGGCTAGCCAGCAAGCAGGTAGCAATGAAAGTAGGAATCTTTCTTTTTAACCCTGTAAGGGGGTGGTGCACTGTACCCGAAGATACTGCCATATCGGGTCAATGCATAGGGCGACGGAAGCAAGCTTCGAAATCGGCCCCCGTTCTCAAAAATCCATTTAATATATGGTCCCCAGATAGGGGACGTATCAGATATTAAACTGATAAGAACAGATACTACACTTGATCTTAGCCAAAAGGCCGAGAAGCGATAACCGTGAAAGGGGCGGGCCCAACAAGGTCCCCTTCATGGGCACTATCACTGCTTGCTGTCAGGGAGGCTGCCAGACAATTTTCCATGCACACTCTGGGCTGGGGGGCAGTCAACCACCAGTACACACAGCAGAACCTAAACCCATACCATTATTGCTAAGCAGCAAGACAGGGGCCCATTGCACTCCCACGGGGCCTTTTTAAATGCAATCCATAACCCGGATTTGCCAGGAACCCTTCTTACTCCTCCTACTTGCATGTGACACTGGGCTTAGGATCTGCATAGGAAACACACACACAAGCACACACCTACCTTTGTTGCCTGCAGATGCCTCCTTGGCTGTCCCCAAACGGTATCAAACCAACACCCACGGGAAGCTGTAAGCATAGAGGACATGCCTGCACCCCATTGGACTTACCTGTGTGGGTTAAATCCGGGTTATTTGACAACCTATGGCGGTGATGGTTCTGCTCAGGCAGAGCAGTGCTGATGCTCCTCATAAAGCTGTCGCTGCTGTGAAGGTTCTAGGTGACATCACAAATCCCTTTGGTTACATACACAACAAAGCTGGGTTGTTGTTGTTTACACTCTGCAAGGCCTGTGGAAGTGAGTGACATCATAGCACTGTAGTTCTGAGGGTTCAAGATGGATGCAACAATCTCCTGTTGCTTCTATGAAGGCCGTAATAGACGACATCACCAAACAGCTCCATAGTCACATACACAGCAAAGGAGAGATGTTGTTTACACCTAGTGATGTCAGTGGTATTGAGTGACATCACAGCACAGTGCTAAGGCTCCTGGGCCTGGACACAGCAGCGGCTGCAATATCTCAACGGAGAATACGTTTATATCTATGTGTGTGTGTGCGCATATATATATATATATATATATATATATATATATATATATATATATATTTCTCCGCCGAAATCACTTTTAAACCCATTTCCACCTTTTTTTCCCTTCTCTTCCTCTTACTTTTTTTTCACGTTTTTTTACGTTTTTCTCCTTTTCGCCTCTTTTCTGGGCGTATTATTCTTCTTTTTCTTCTTTTTTTTCGTCTAATGCATACCCCATCAGTGCAGCAATGCTTATTCAATACCGCCAGCAGATGGAGACACTGGGGGATAATTTTCTAAGGATTTATACTGATTTTTCCTGTCTGAATTTGTCGCACAGAAAGTTGCAGGCCAAATATGTGTGACATTTCTGCGACTTTAGCTTCTAGAGCATTTTTACAACATTATACATAGGTGCTGAATACATAAAAAGCGACTGTTCAGCGACAGACAAGTCGCATCGGCTGAAAGTAGGCCAGAATGTCAGTCCATGTTGGAGCAGGTTTAGATACAGTCTAAAGCATAGATCTCAAAGTCTGTGCACAGAATTTAGCAAGGGCCTCGCACCTTCTGATGCATCAGGTAGGTGCACAATAGCATAGCCTAACCCTCTGTACTTTGGTCTATATTGATGCGGGACATAGACAGCCAGCTGATGACCAATCCATTAGTGCAATGGATGGCTGGAAGCATTTGTCTTTGCCTTTGCAATACCACAGAAGCAATGCATGGTCAATGTACAGCAATGACACACCTGTGTGAACAGCCAGGAGACCCCCCCCCCCCCCCATGTTATGTTACATAGTTACATAGTTAGTACGGTCGAAAAAAGACATATGTCCATCACGTTCAACCAGGGAATTAAGGGGTAGGGGTGTGGCGCGATATTGGGGAAGGGATGAGATTTTATATTTCTTCATAAGCATTAATCTTATTTTGTCAATTAGGAACATTCAGCACCCACCCGCTATCAAGGCAGCTGCCTATCATGTCATGCCCTACCTGCACAGGTGTGCTGGCTACTCAAATGATCCAATTAAGGAGGCCATTTAGTCAGCAGCAGCAGAAGTCCTGTGCCTGGACGCTCCAACAGGGGCCAGACACAAGCAGAAGCAGAAGCAGCAGCAGCACCACCTTTTGTTTATTGGCTGCAGCAGCAGCAAGGCCCACAGGGCTGGCTAGCTGGCTAGCCAGCAAGCAGGTAGCAATGAAAGTAGGAATCTTTCTTTTTAACCCTGTAAGGGGGTGGTGCACTGTACCCGAAGATACTGCCATATCGGGTCAATGCATAGGGCGACGGAAGCAAGCTTCGAAATCGGCCCCCGTTCTCAAAAATCCATTTAATATATGGTCCCCAGATAGGGGACGTATCAGATATTAAACTGATAAGAACAGATACTACACTTGATCTTAGCCAAAAGGCCGAGAAGCGATAACCGTGAAAGGGGCGGGCCCAACAAGGTCCCCTTCATGGGCACTATCACTGCTTGCTGTCAGGGAGGCTGCCAGACAATTTTCCATGCACACTCTGGGCTGGGGGGCAGTCAACCACCAGTACACACAGCAGAACCTAAACCCATACCATTATTGCTAAGCAGCAAGACAGGGGCCCATTGCACTCCCACGGGGCCTTTTTAAATGCAATCCATAACCCGGATTTGCCAGGAACCCTTCTTACTCCTCCTACTTGCATGTGACACTGGGCTTAGGATCTGCATAGGAAACACACACACAAGCACACACCTACCTTTGTTGCCTGCAGATGCCTCCTTGGCTGTCCCCAAACGGTATCAAACCAACACCCACGGGAAGCTGTAAGCATAGAGGACATGCCTGCACCCCATTGGACTTACCTGTGTGGGTTAAATCCGGGTTATTTGACAACCTATGGCGGTGATGGTTCTGCTCAGGCAGAGCAGTGCTGATGCTCCTCATAAAGCTGTCGCTGCTGTGAAGGTTCTAGGTGACATCACAAATCCCTTTGGTTACATACACAACAAAGCTGGGTTGTTGTTGTTTACACTCTGCAAGGCCTGTGGAAGTGAGTGACATCATAGCACTGTAGTTCTGAGGGTTCAAGATGGATGCAACAATCTCCTGTTGCTTCTATGAAGGCCGTAATAGACGACATCACCAAACAGCTCCATAGTCACATACACAGCAAAGGAGAGATGTTGTTTACACCTAGTGATGTCAGTGGTATTGAGTGACATCACAGCATAGTGCTAAGGCTCCTGGGCCTGGACACAGCAGCGGCTGCAATATCTCAACGGAGAATACGTTTATATCTATGTGTGTGTGTGCGCATATATATATATATATATATATATATATATATATATATATATATTTCTCCGCCGAAATCACTTTTAAACCCATTTCCACCTTTTTTTCCCTTCTCTTCCTCTTACTTTTTTTTCACGTTTTTTTACGTTTTTCTCCTTTTCGCCTCTTTTCTGGGCGTATTATTCTTCTTTTTCTTCTTTTTTTTCGTCTAATGCATACCCCATCAGTGCAGCAATGCTTATTCAATACCGCCAGCAGATGGAGACACTGGGGGATAATTTTCTAAGGATTTATACTGATTTTTCCTGTCTGAATTTGTCGCACAGAAAGTTGCAGGCCAAATATGTGTGACATTTCTGCGACTTTAGCTTCTAGAGCATTTTTACAACATTATACATAGGTGCTGAATACATAAAAAGCGACTGTTCAGCGACAGACAAGTCGCATCGGCTGAAAGTAGGCCAGAATGTCAGTCCATGTTGGAGCAGGTTTAGATACAGTCTAAAGCATAGATCTCAAAGTCTGTGCACAGAATTTAGCAAGGGCCTCGCACCTTCTGATGCATCAGGTAGGTGCACAATAGCATAGCCTAACCCTCTGTACTTTGGTCTATATTGATGCGGGACATAGACAGCCAGCTGATGACCAATCCATTAGTGCAATGGATGGCTGGAAGCATTTGTCTTTGCCTTTGCAATACCACAGAAGCAATGCATGGTCAATGTACAGCAATGACACACCTGTGTGAACAGCCAGGAGACCCCCCCCCCCCCATGTTATGTTACATAGTTACATAGTTAGTACGGTCGAAAAAAGACATATGTCCATCACGTTCAACCAGGGAATTAAGGGGTAGGGGTGTGGCGCGATATTGGGGAAGGGATGAGATTTTATATTTCTTCATAAGCATTAATCTTATTTTGTCAATTAGGAACATTCAGCACCCACCCGCTATCAAGGCAGCTGCCTATCATGTCATGCCCTACCTGCACAGGTGTGCTGGCTACTCAAATGATCCAATTAAGGAGGCCATTTAGTCAGCAGCAGCAGAAGTCCTGTGCCTGGACGCTCCAACAGGGGCCAGACACAAGCAGAAGCAGAAGCAGCAGAAGCAGCAGCAGCACCACCTTTTGTTTATTGGCTGCAGCAGCAGCAAGGCCCACAGGGCTGGCTAGCTGGCTAGCCAGCAAGCAGGTAGCAATGAAAGTAGGAATCTTTCTTTTTAACCCTGTAAGGGGGTGGTGCACTGTACCCGAAGATACTGCCATATCGGGTCAATGCATAGGGCGACGGAAGCAAGCTTCGAAATCGGCCCCCGTTCTCAAAAATCCATTTAATATATGGTCCCCAGATAGGGGACGTATCAGATATTAAACTGATAAGAACAGATACTACACTTGATCTTAGCCAAAAGGCCGAGAAGCGATAACCGTGAAAGGGGCGGGCCCAACAAGGTCCCCTTCATGGGCACTATCACTGCTTGCTGTCAGGGAGGCTGCCAGACAATTTTCCATGCACACTCTGGGCTGGGGGGCAGTCAACCACCAGTACACACAGCAGAACCTAAACCCATACCATTATTGCTAAGCAGCAAGACAGGGGCCCATTGCACTCCCACGGGGCCTTTTTAAATGCAATCCATAACCCGGATTTGCCAGGGGAACCCTTCTTACTCCTCCTACTTGCATGTGACACTGGGCTTAGGATCTGCATAGGAAACACACACACAAGCACACACCTACCTTTGTTGCCTGCAGATGCCTCCTTGGCTGTCCCCAAACGGTATCAAACCAACACCCACGGGAAGCTGTAAGCATAGAGGACATGCCTGCACCCCATTGGACTTACCTGTGTGGGTTAAATCCGGGTTATTTGACAACCTATGGCGGTGATGGTTCTGCTCAGGCAGAGCAGTGCTGATGCTCCTCATAAAGCTGTCGCTGCTGTGAAGGTTCTAGGTGACATCACAAATCCCTTTGGTTACATACACAACAAAGCTGGGTTGTTGTTGTTTACACTCTGCAAGGCCTGTGGAAGTGAGTGACATCATAGCACTGTAGTTCTGAGGGTTCAAGATGGATGCAACAATCTCCTGTTGCTTCTATGAAGGCCGTAATAGACGACATCACCAAACAGCTCCATAGTCACATACACAGCAAAGGAGAGATGTTGTTTACACCTAGTGATGTCAGTGGTATTGAGTGACATCACAGCACAGTGCTAAGGCTCCTGGGCCTGGACACAGCAGCGGCTGCAATATCTCAACGGAGAATACGTTTATATCTATGTGTGTGTGTGCGCATATATATATATATATATATATATATATATATATATATATATATATTTCTCCGCCGAAATCACTTTTAAACCCATTTCCACCTTTTTTTCCCTTCTCTTCCTCTTACTTTTTTTTCACGTTTTTTTACGTTTTTCTCCTTTTCGCCTCTTTTCTGGGCGTATTATTCTTCTTTTTCTTCTTTTTTTTCGTCTAATGCATACCCCATCAGTGCAGCAATGCTTATTCAATACCGCCAGCAGATGGAGACACTGGGGGATAATTTTCTAAGGATTTATACTGATTTTTCCTGTCTGAATTTGTCGCACAGAAAGTTGCAGGCCAAATATGTGTGACATTTCTGCGACTTTAGCTTCTAGAGCATTTTTACAACATTATACATAGGTGCTGAATACATAAAAAGCGACTGTTCAGCGACAGACAAGTCGCATCGGCTGAAAGTAGGCCAGAATGTCAGTCCATGTTGGAGCAGGTTTAGATACAGTCTAAAGCATAGATCTCAAAGTCTGTGCACAGAATTTAGCAAGGGCCTCGCACCTTCTGATGCATCAGGTAGGTGCACAATAGCATAGCCTAACCCTCTGTACTTTGGTCTATATTGATGCGGGACATAGACAGCCAGCTGATGACCAATCCATTAGTGCAATGGATGGCTGGAAGCATTTGTCTTTGCCTTTGCAATACCACAGAAGCAATGCATGGTCAATGTACAGCAATGACACACCTGTGTGAACAGCCAGGAGACCCCCCCCCCCCATGTTATGTTACATAGTTACATAGTTAGTACGGTCGAAAAAAGACATATGTCCATCACGTTCAACCAGGGAATTAAGGGGTAGGGGTGTGGCGCGATATTGGGGAAGGGATGAGATTTTATATTTCTTCATAAGCATTAATCTTATTTTGTCAATTAGGAACATTCAGCACCCACCCGCTATCAAGGCAGCTGCCTATCATGTCATGCCCTACCTGCACAGGTGTGCTGGCTACTCAAATGATCCAATTAAGGAGGCCATTTAGTCAGCAGCAGCAGAAGTCCTGTGCCTGGACGCTCCAACAGGGGCCAGACACAAGCAGAAGCAGAAGCAGCAGAAGCAGCAGCAGCACCACCTTTTGTTTATTGGCTGCAGCAGCAGCAAGGCCCACAGGGCTGGCTAGCTGGCTAGCCAGCAAGCAGGTAGCAATGAAAGTAGGAATCTTTCTTTTTAACCCTGTAAGGGGGTGGTGCACTGTACCCGAAGATACTGCCATATCGGGTCAATGCATAGGGCGACGGAAGCAAGCTTCGAAATCGGCCCCCGTTCTCAAAAATCCATTTAATATATGGTCCCCAGATAGGGGACGTATCAGATATTAAACTGATAAGAACAGATACTACACTTGATCTTAGCCAAAAGGCCGAGAAGCGATAACCGTGAAAGGGGCGGGCCCAACAAGGTCCCCTTCATGGGCACTATCACTGCTTGCTGTCAGGGAGGCTGCCAGACAATTTTCCATGCACACTCTGGGCTGGGGGGCAGTCAACCACCAGTACACACAGCAGAACCTAAACCCATACCATTATTGCTAAGCAGCAAGACAGGGGCCCATTGCACTCCCACGGGGCCTTTTTAAATGCAATCCATAACCCGGATTTGCCAGGAACCCTTCTTACTCCTCCTACTTGCATGTGACACTGGGCTTAGGATCTGCATAGGAAACACACACACAAGCACACACCTACCTTTGTTGCCTGCAGATGCCTCCTTGGCTGTCCCCAAACGGTATCAAACCAACACCCACGGGAAGCTGTAAGCATAGAGGACATGCCTGCACCCCATTGGACTTACCTGTGTGGGTTAAATCCGGGTTATTTGACAACCTATGGCGGTGATGGTTCTGCTCAGGCAGAGCAGTGCTGATGCTCCTCATAAAGCTGTCGCTGCTGTGAAGGTTCTAGGTGACATCACAAATCCCTTTGGTTACATACACAACAAAGCTGGGTTGTTGTTGTTTACACTCTGCAAGGCCTGTGGAAGTGAGTGACATCATAGCACTGTAGTTCTGAGGGTTCAAGATGGATGCAACAATCTCCTGTTGCTTCTATGAAGGCCGTAATAGACGACATCACCAAACAGCTCCATAGTCACATACACAGCAAAGGAGAGATGTTGTTTACACCTAGTGATGTCAGTGGTATTGAGTGACATCACAGCACAGTGCTAAGGCTCCTGGGCCTGGACACAGCAGCGGCTGCAATATCTCAACGGAGAATACGTTTATATCTATGTGTGTGTGTGCGCATATATATATATATATATATATATATATATATATATATATATATCTCCGCCGAAATCACTTTTAAACCCATTTCCACCTTTTTTTCCCTTCTCTTCCTCTTACTTTTTTTTCACGTTTTTTTACGTTTTTCTCCTTTTCGCCTCTTTTCTGGGCGTATTATTCTTCTTTTTCTTCTTTTTTTTCGTCTAATGCATACCCCATCAGTGCAGCAATGCTTATTCAATACCGCCAGCAGATGGAGACACTGGGGGATAATTTTCTAAGGATTTATACTGATTTTTCCTGTCTGAATTTGTCGCACAGAAAGTTGCAGGCCAAATATGTGTGACATTTCTGCGACTTTAGCTTCTAGAGCATTTTTACAACATTATACATAGGTGCTGAATACATAAAAAGCGACTGTTCAGCGACAGACAAGTCGCATCGGCTGAAAGTAGGCCAGAATGTCAGTCCATGTTGGAGCAGGTTTAGATACAGTCTAAAGCATAGATCTCAAAGTCTGTGCACAGAATTTAGCAAGGGCCTCGCACCTTCTGATGCATCAGGTAGGTGCACAATAGCATAGCCTAACCCTCTGTACTTTGGTCTATATTGATGCGGGACATAGACAGCCAGCTGATGACCAATCCATTAGTGCAATGGATGGCTGGAAGCATTTGTCTTTGCCTTTGCAATACCACAGAAGCAATGCATGGTCAATGTACAGCAATGACACACCTGTGTGAACAGCCAGGAGACCCCCCCCCCCCCATGTTATGTTACATAGTTACATAGTTAGTACGGTCGAAAAAAGACATATGTCCATCACGTTCAACCAGGGAATTAAGGGGTAGGGGTGTGGCGCGATATTGGGGAAGGGATGAGATTTTATATTTCTTCATAAGCATTAATCTTATTTTGTCAATTAGGAACATTCAGCACCCACCCGCTATCAAGGCAGCTGCCTATCATGTCATGCCCTACCTGCACAGGTGTGCTGGCTACTCAAATGATCCAATTAAGGAGGCCATTTAGTCAGCAGCAGCAGAAGTCCTGTGCCTGGACGCTCCAACAGGGGCCAGACACAAGCAGAAGCAGAAGCAGCAGAAGCACCACCTTTTGTTTATTGGCTGCAGCAGCAGCAAGGCCCACAGGGCTGGCTAGCTGGCTAGCCAGCAAGCAGGTAGCAATGAAAGTAGGAATCTTTCTTTTTAACCCTGTAAGGGGGTGGTGCACTGTACCCGAAGATACTGCCATATCGGGTCAATGCATAGGGCGACGGAAGCAAGCTTCGAAATCGGCCCCCGTTCTCAAAAATCCATTTAATATATGGTCCCCAGATAGGGGACGTATCAGATATTAAACTGATAAGAACAGATACTACACTTGATCTTAGCCAAAAGGCCGAGAAGCGATAACCGTGAAAGGGGCGGGCCCAACAAGGTCCCCTTCATGGGCACTATCACTGCTTGCTGTCAGGGAGGCTGCCAGACAATTTTCCATGCACACTCTGGGCTGGGGGGCAGTCAACCACCAGTACACACAGCAGAACCTAAACCCATACCATTATTGCTAAGCAGCAAGACAGGGGCCCATTGCACTCCCACGGGGCCTTTTTAAATGCAATCCATAACCCGGATTTGCCAGGAACCCTTCTTACTCCTCCTACTTGCATGTGACACTGGGCTTAGGATCTGCATAGGAAACACACACACAAGCACACACCTACCTTTGTTGCCTGCAGATGCCTCCTTGGCTGTCCCCAAACGGTATCAAACCAACACCCACGGGAAGCTGTAAGCATAGAGGACATGCCTGCACCCCATTGGACTTACCTGTGTGGGTTAAATCCGGGTTATTTGACAACCTATGGCGGTGATGGTTCTGCTCAGGCAGAGCAGTGCTGATGCTCCTCATAAAGCTGTCGCTGCTGTGAAGGTTCTAGGTGACATCACAAATCCCTTTGGTTACATACACAACAAAGCTGGGTTGTTGTTGTTTACACTCTGCAAGGCCTGTGGAAGTGAGTGACATCATAGCACTGTAGTTCTGAGGGTTCAAGATGGATGCAACAATCTCCTGTTGCTTCTATGAAGGCCGTAATAGACGACATCACCAAACAGCTCCATAGTCACATACACAGCAAAGGAGAGATGTTGTTTACACCTAGTGATGTCAGTGGTATTGAGTGACATCACAGCACAGTGCTAAGGCTCCTGGGCCTGGACACAGCAGCGGCTGCAATATCTCAACGGAGAATACGTTTATATCTATGTGTGTGTGTGCGCATATATATATATATATATATATATATATATATATATATATATATATATCTCCGCCGAAATCACTTTTAAACCCATTTCCACCTTTTTTTCCCTTCTCTTCCTCTTACTTTTTTTTCACGTTTTTTTACGTTTTTCTCCTTTTCGCCTCTTTTCTGGGCGTATTATTCTTCTTTTTCTTCTTTTTTTTCGTCTAATGCATACCCCATCAGTGCAGCAATGCTTATTCAATACCGCCAGCAGATGGAGACACTGGGGGATAATTTTCTAAGGATTTATACTGATTTTTCCTGTCTGAATTTGTCGCACAGAAAGTTGCAGGCCAAATATGTGTGACATTTCTGCGACTTTAGCTTCTAGAGCATTTTTACAACATTATACATAGGTGCTGAATACATAAAAAGCGACTGTTCAGCGACAGACAAGTCGCATCGGCTGAAAGTAGGCCAGAATGTCAGTCCATGTTGGAGCAGGTTTAGATACAGTCTAAAGCATAGATCTCAAAGTCTGTGCACAGAATTTAGCAAGGGCCTCGCACCTTCTGATGCATCAGGTAGGTGCACAATAGCATAGCCTAACCCTCTGTACTTTGGTCTATATTGATGCGGGACATAGACAGCCAGCTGATGACCAATCCATTAGTGCAATGGATGGCTGGAAGCATTTGTCTTTGCCTTTGCAATACCACAGAAGCAATGCATGGTCAATGTACAGCAATGACACACCTGTGTGAACAGCCAGGAGACCCCCCCCCCCCCATGTTATGTTACATAGTTACATAGTTAGTACGGTCGAAAAAAGACATATGTCCATCACGTTCAACCAGGGAATTAAGGGGTAGGGGTGTGGCGCGATATTGGGGAAGGGATGAGATTTTATATTTCTTCATAAGCATTAATCTTATTTTGTCAATTAGGAACATTCAGCACCCACCCGCTATCAAGGCAGCTGCCTATCATGTCATGCCCTACCTGCACAGGTGTGCTGGCTACTCAAATGATCCAATTAAGGAGGCCATTTAGTCAGCAGCAGCAGAAGTCCTGTGCCTGGACGCTCCAACAGGGGCCAGACACAAGCAGAAGCAGAAGCAGCAGAAGCAGCAGCAGCACCACCTTTTGTTTATTGGCTGCAGCAGCAGCAAGGCCCACAGGGCTGGCTAGCTGGCTAGCCAGCAAGCAGGTAGCAATGAAAGTAGGAATCTTTCTTTTTAACCCTGTAAGGGGGTGGTGCACTGTACCCGAAGATACTGCCATATCGGGTCAATGCATAGGGCGACGGAAGCAAGCTTCGAAATCGGCCCCCGTTCTCAAAAATCCATTTAATATATGGTCCCCAGATAGGGGACGTATCAGATATTAAACTGATAAGAACAGATACTACACTTGATCTTAGCCAAAAGGCCGAGAAGCGATAACCGTGAAAGGGGCGGGCCCAACAAGGTCCCCTTCATGGGCACTATCACTGCTTGCTGTCAGGGAGGCTGCCAGACAATTTTCCATGCACACTCTGGGCTGGGGGGCAGTCAACCACCAGTACACACAGCAGAACCTAAACCCATACCATTATTGCTAAGCAGCAAGACAGGGGCCCATTGCACTCCCACGGGGCCTTTTTAAATGCAATCCATAACCCGGATTTGCCAGGAACCCTTCTTACTCCTCCTACTTGCATGTGACACTGGGCTTAGGATCTGCATAGGAAACACACACACAAGCACACACCTACCTTTGTTGCCTGCAGATGCCTCCTTGGCTGTCCCCAAACGGTATCAAACCAACACCCACGGGAAGCTGTAAGCATAGAGGACATGCCTGCACCCCATTGGACTTACCTGTGTGGGTTAAATCCGGGTTATTTGACAACCTATGGCGGTGATGGTTCTGCTCAGGCAGAGCAGTGCTGATGCTCCTCATAAAGCTGTCGCTGCTGTGAAGGTTCTAGGTGACATCACAAATCCCTTTGGTTACATACACAACAAAGCTGGGTTGTTGTTGTTTACACTCTGCAAGGCCTGTGGAAGTGAGTGACATCATAGCACTGTAGTTCTGAGGGTTCAAGATGGATGCAACAATCTCCTGTTGCTTCTATGAAGGCCGTAATAGACGACATCACCAAACAGCTCCATAGTCACATACACAGCAAAGGAGAGATGTTGTTTACACCTAGTGATGTCAGTGGTATTGAGTGACATCACAGCACAGTGCTAAGGCTCCTGGGCCTGGACACAGCAGCGGCTGCAATATCTCAACGGAGAATACGTTTATATCTATGTGTGTGTGTGCGCATATATATATATATATATATATATATATATATATATATATATTTCTCCGCCGAAATCACTTTTAAACCCATTTCCACCTTTTTTTCCCTTCTCTTCCTCCTACTTTTTTTTCACGTTTTTTTACGTTTTTCTCCTTTTCGCCTCTTTTCTGGGCGTATTATTCTTCTTTTTCTTCTTTTTTTTCGTCTAATGCATACCCCATCAGTGCAGCAATGCTTATTCAATACCGCCAGCAGATGGAGACACTGGGGGATAATTTTCTAAGGATTTATACTGATTTTTCCTGTCTGAATTTGTCGCACAGAAAGTTGCAGGCCAAATATGTGTGACATTTCTGCGACTTTAGCTTCTAGAGCATTTTTACAACATTATACATAGGTGCTGAATACATAAAAAGCGACTGTTCAGCGACAGACAAGTCGCATCGGCTGAAAGTAGGCCAGAATGTCAGTCCATGTTGGAGCAGGTTTAGATACAGTCTAAAGCATAGATCTCAAAGTCTGTGCACAGAATTTAGCAAGGGCCTCGCACCTTCTGATGCATCAGGTAGGTGCACAATAGCATAGCCTAACCCTCTGTACTTTGGTCTATATTGATGCGGGACATAGACAGCCAGCTGATGACCAATCCATTAGTGCAATGGATGGCTGGAAGCATTTGTCTTTGCCTTTGCAATACCACAGAAGCAATGCATGGTCAATGTACAGCAATGACACACCTGTGTGAACAGCCAGGAGACCCCCCCCCCCATGTTATGTTACATAGTTACATAGTTAGTACGGTCGAAAAAAGACATATGTCCATCACGTTCAACCAGGGAATTAAGGGGTAGGGGTGTGGCGCGATATTGGGGAAGGGATGAGATTTTATATTTCTTCATAAGCATTAATCTTATTTTGTCAATTAGGAACATTCAGCACCCACCCGCTATCAAGGCAGCTGCCTATCATGTCATGCCCTACCTGCACAGGTGTGCTGGCTACTCAAATGATCCAATTAAGGAGGCCATTTAGTCAGCAGCAGCAGAAGTCCTGTGCCTGGACGCTCCAACAGGGGCCAGACACAAGCAGAAGCAGAAGCAGCAGAAGCAGCAGCAGCACCACCTTTTGTTTATTGGCTGCAGCAGCAGCAGCAAGGCCCACAGGGCTGGCTAGCTGGCTAGCCAGCAAGCAGGTAGCAATGAAAGTAGGAATCTTTCTTTTTAACCCTGTAAGGGGGTGGTGCACTGTACCCGAAGATACTGCCATATCGGGTCAATGCATAGGGCGACGGAAGCAAGCTTCGAAATCGGCCCCCGTTCTCAAAAATCCATTTAATATATGGTCCCCAGATAGGGGACGTATCAGATATTAAACTGATAAGAACAGATACTACACTTGATCTTAGCCAAAAGGCCGAGAAGCGATAACCGTGAAAGGGGCGGGCCCAACAAGGTCCCCTTCATGGGCACTATCACTGCTTGCTGTCAGGGAGGCTGCCAGACAATTTTCCATGCACACTCTGGGCTGGGGGGCAGTCAACCACCAGTACACACAGCAGAACCTAAACCCATACCATTATTGCTAAGCAGCAAGACAGGGGCCCATTGCACTCCCACGGGGCCTTTTTAAATGCAATCCATAACCCGGATTTGCCAGGAACCCTTCTTACTCCTCCTACTTGCATGTGACACTGGGCTTAGGATCTGCATAGGAAACACACACACAAGCACACACCTACCTTTGTTGCCTGCAGATGCCTCCTTGGCTGTCCCCAAACGGTATCAAACCAACACCCACGGGAAGCTGTAAGCATAGAGGACATGCCTGCACCCCATTGGACTTACCTGTGTGGGTTAAATCCGGGTTATTTGACAACCTATGGCGGTGATGGTTCTGCTCAGGCAGAGCAGTGCTGATGCTCCTCATAAAGCTGTCGCTGCTGTGAAGGTTCTAGGTGACATCACAAATCCCTTTGGTTACATACACAACAAAGCTGGGTTGTTGTTGTTTACACTCTGCAAGGCCTGTGGAAGTGAGTGACATCATAGCACTGTAGTTCTGAGGGTTCAAGATGGATGCAACAATCTCCTGTTGCTTCTATGAAGGCCGTAATAGACGACATCACCAAACAGCTCCATAGTCACATACACAGCAAAGGAGAGATGTTGTTTACACCTAGTGATGTCAGTGGTATTGAGTGACATCACAGCACAGTGCTAAGGCTCCTGGGCCTGGACACAGCAGCGGCTGCAATATCTCAACGGAGAATACGTTTATATCTATGTGTGTGTGTGCGCATATATATATATATATATATATATATATATATATATATATATTCTCCGCCGAAATCACTTTTAAACCCATTTCCACCTTTTTTTCCCTTCTCTTCCTCTTACTTTTTTTTCACGTTTTTTTACGTTTTTCTCCTTTTCGCCTCTTTTCTGGGCGTATTATTCTTCTTTTTCTTCTTTTTTTTCGTCTAATGCATACCCCATCAGTGCAGCAATGCTTATTCAATACCGCCAGCAGATGGAGACACTGGGGGATAATTTTCTAAGGATTTATACTGATTTTTCCTGTCTGAATTTGTCGCACAGAAAGTTGCAGGCCAAATATGTGTGACATTTCTGCGACTTTAGCTTCTAGAGCATTTTTACAACATTATACATAGGTGCTGAATACATAAAAAGCGACTGTTCAGCGACAGACAAGTCGCATCGGCTGAAAGTAGGCCAGAATGTCAGTCCATGTTGGAGCAGGTTTAGATACAGTCTAAAGCATAGATCTCAAAGTCTGTGCACAGAATTTAGCAAGGGCCTCGCACCTTCTGATGCATCAGGTAGGTGCACAATAGCATAGCCTAACCCTCTGTACTTTGGTCTATATTGATGCGGGACATAGACAGCCAGCTGATGACCAATCCATTAGTGCAATGGATGGCTGGAAGCATTTGTCTTTGCCTTTGCAATACCACAGAAGCAATGCATGGTCAATGTACAGCAATGACACACCTGTGTGAACAGCCAGGAGACCCCCCCCCCCCCATGTTATGTTACATAGTTACATAGTTAGTACGGTCGAAAAAAGACATATGTCCATCACGTTCAACCAGGGAATTAAGGGGTAGGGGTGTGGCGCGATATTGGGGAAGGGATGAGATTTTATATTTCTTCATAAGCATTAATCTTATTTTGTCAATTAGGAACATTCAGCACCCACCCGCTATCAAGGCAGCTGCCTATCATGTCATGCCCTACCTGCACAGGTGTGCTGGCTACTCAAATGATCCAATTAAGGAGGCCATTTAGTCAGCAGCAGCAGAAGTCCTGTGCCTGGACGCTCCAACAGGGGCCAGACACAAGCAGAAGCAGCAGAAGCAGCAGCAGCACCACCTTTTGTTTATTGGCTGCAGCAGCAGCAGCAAGGCCCACAGGGCTGGCTAGCTGGCTAGCCAGCAAGCAGGTAGCAATGAAAGTAGGAATCTTTCTTTTTAACCCTGTAAGGGGGTGGTGCACTGTACCCGAAGATACTGCCATATCGGGTCAATGCATAGGGCGACGGAAGCAAGCTTCGAAATCGGCCCCCGTTCTCAAAAATCCATTTAATATATGGTCCCCAGATAGGGGACGTATCAGATATTAAACTGATAAGAACAGATACTACACTTGATCTTAGCCAAAAGGCCGAGAAGCGATAACCGTGAAAGGGGCGGGCCCAACAAGGTCCCCTTCATGGGCACTATCACTGCTTGCTGTCAGGGAGGCTGCCAGACAATTTTCCATGCACACTCTGGGCTGGGGGGCAGTCAACCACCAGTACACACAGCAGAACCTAAACCCATACCATTATTGCTAAGCAGCAAGACAGGGGCCCATTGCACTCCCACGGGGCCTTTTTAAATGCAATCCATAACCCGGATTTGCCAGGAACCCTTCTTACTCCTCCTACTTGCATGTGACACTGGGCTTAGGATCTGCATAGGAAACACACACACAAGCACACACCTACCTTTGTTGCCTGCAGATGCCTCCTTGGCTGTCCCCAAACGGTATCAAACCAACACCCACGGGAAGCTGTAAGCATAGAGGACATGCCTGCACCCCATTGGACTTACCTGTGTGGGTTAAATCCGGGTTATTTGACAACCTATGGCGGTGATGGTTCTGCTCAGGCAGAGCAGTGCTGATGCTCCTCATAAAGCTGTCGCTGCTGTGAAGGTTCTAGGTGACATCACAAATCCCTTTGGTTACATACACAACAAAGCTGGGTTGTTGTTGTTTACACTCTGCAAGGCCTGTGGAAGTGAGTGACATCATAGCACTGTAGTTCTGAGGGTTCAAGATGGATGCAACAATCTCCTGTTGCTTCTATGAAGGCCGTAATAGACGACATCACCAAACAGCTCCATAGTCACATACACAGCAAAGGAGAGATGTTGTTTACACCTAGTGATGTCAGTGGTATTGAGTGACATCACAGCACAGTGCTAAGGCTCCTGGGCCTGGACACAGCAGCGGCTGCAATATCTCAACGGAGAATACGTTTATATCTATGTGTGTGTGTGCGCATATATATATATATATATATATATATATATATATATATATATTTCTCCGCCGAAATCACTTTTAAACCCATTTCCACCTTTTTTTCCCTTCTCTTCCTCTTACTTTTTTTTCACGTTTTTTTACGTTTTTCTCCTTTTCGCCTCTTTTCTGGGCGTATTATTCTTCTTTTTCTTCTTTTTTTTCGTCTAATGCATACCCCATCAGTGCAGCAATGCTTATTCAATACCGCCAGCAGATGGAGACACTGGGGGATAATTTTCTAAGGATTTATACTGATTTTTCCTGTCTGAATTTGTCGCACAGAAAGTTGCAGGCCAAATATGTGTGACATTTCTGCGACTTTAGCTTCTAGAGCATTTTTACAACATTATACATAGGTGCTGAATACATAAAAAGCGACTGTTCAGCGACAGACAAGTCGCATCGGCTGAAAGTAGGCCAGAATGTCAGTCCATGTTGGAGCAGGTTTAGATACAGTCTAAAGCATAGATCTCAAAGTCTGTGCACAGAATTTAGCAAGGGCCTCGCACCTTCTGATGCATCAGGTAGGTGCACAATAGCATAGCCTAACCCTCTGTACTTTGGTCTATATTGATGCGGGACATAGACAGCCAGCTGATGACCAATCCATTAGTGCAATGGATGGCTGGAAGCATTTGTCTTTGCCTTTGCAATACCACAGAAGCAATGCATGGTCAATGTACAGCAATGACACACCTGTGTGAACAGCCAGGAGACCCCCCCCCCCATGTTATGTTACATAGTTACATAGTTAGTACGGTCGAAAAAAGACATATGTCCATCACGTTCAACCAGGGAATTAAGGGGTAGGGGTGTGGCGCGATATTGGGGAAGGGATGAGATTTTATATTTCTTCATAAGCATTAATCTTATTTTGTCAATTAGGAACATTCAGCACCCACCCGCTATCAAGGCAGCTGCCTATCATGTCATGCCCTACCTGCACAGGTGTGCTGGCTACTCAAATGATCCAATTAAGGAGGCCATTTAGTCAGCAGCAGCAGAAGTCCTGTGCCTGGACGCTCCAACAGGGGCCAGACACAAGCAGAAGCAGAAGCAGCAGAAGCAGCAGCAGCACCACCTTTTGTTTATTGGCTGCAGCAGCAGCAAGGCCCACAGGGCTGGCTAGCTGGCTAGCCAGCAAGCAGGTAGCAATGAAAGTAGGAATCTTTCTTTTTAACCCTGTAAGGGGGTGGTGCACTGTACCCGAAGATACTGCCATATCAGGTCAATGCATAGGGCGACGGAAGCAAGCTTCGAAATCGGCCCCCGTTCTCAAAAATCCATTTAATATATGGTCCCCAGATAGGGGACGTATCAGATATTAAACTGATAAGAACAGATACTACACTTGATCTTAGCCAAAAGGCCGAGAAGCGATAACCGTGAAAGGGGCGGGCCCAACAAGGTCCCCTTCATGGGCACTATCACTGCTTGCTGTCAGGGAGGCTGCCAGACAATTTTCCATGCACACTCTGGGCTGGGGGGCAGTCAACCACCAGTACACACAGCAGAACCTAAACCCATACCATTATTGCTAAGCAGCAAGACAGGGGCCCATTGCACTCCCACGGGGCCTTTTTAAATGCAATCCATAACCCGGATTTGCCAGGAACCCTTCTTACTCCTCCTACTTGCATGTGACACTGGGCTTAGGATCTGCATAGGAAACACACACACAAGCACACACCTACCTTTGTTGCCTGCAGATGCCTCCTTGGCTGTCCCCAAACGGTATCAAACCAACACCCACGGGAAGCTGTAAGCATAGAGGACATGCCTGCACCCCATTGGACTTACCTGTGTGGGTTAAATCCGGGTTATTTGACAACCTATGGCGGTGATGGTTCTGCTCAGGCAGAGCAGTGCTGATGCTCCTCATAAAGCTGTCGCTGCTGTGAAGGTTCTAGGTGACATCACAAATCCCTTTGGTTACATACACAACAAAGCTGGGTTGTTGTTGTTTACACTCTGCAAGGCCTGTGGAAGTGAGTGACATCATAGCACTGTAGTTCTGAGGGTTCAAGATGGATGCAACAATCTCCTGTTGCTTCTATGAAGGCCGTAATAGACGACATCACCAAACAGCTCCATAGTCACATACACAGCAAAGGAGAGATGTTGTTTACACCTAGTGATGTCAGTGGTATTGAGTGACATCACAGCACAGTGCTAAGGCTCCTGGGCCTGGACACAGCAGCGGCTGCAATATCTCAACGGAGAATACGTTTATATCTATGTGTGTGTGTGCGCATATATATATATATATATATATATATATATATATATATATATATATATATATTTCTCCGCCGAAATCACTTTTAAACCCATTTCCACCTTTTTTTCCCTTCTCTTCCTCTTACTTTTTTTTCACGTTTTTTTACGTTTTTCTCCTTTTCGCCTCTTTTCTGGGCGTATTATTCTTCTTTTTCTTCTTTTTTTTCGTCTAATGCATACCCCATCAGTGCAGCAATGCTTATTCAATACCGCCAGCAGATGGAGACACTGGGGGATAATTTTCTAAGGATTTATACTGATTTTTCCTGTCTGAATTTGTCGCACAGAAAGTTGCAGGCCAAATATGTGTGACATTTCTGCGACTTTAGCTTCTAGAGCATTTTTACAACATTATACATAGGTGCTGAATACATAAAAAGCGACTGTTCAGCGACAGACAAGTCGCATCGGCTGAAAGTAGGCCAGAATGTCAGTCCATGTTGGAGCAGGTTTAGATACAGTCTAAAGCATAGATCTCAAAGTCTGTGCACAGAATTTAGCAAGGGCCTCGCACCTTCTGATGCATCAGGTAGGTGCACAATAGCATAGCCTAACCCTCTGTACTTTGGTCTATATTGATGCGGGACATAGACAGCCAGCTGATGACCAATCCATTAGTGCAATGGATGGCTGGAAGCATTTGTCTTTGCCTTTGCAATACCACAGAAGCAATGCATGGTCAATGTACAGCAATGACACACCTGTGTGAACAGCCAGGAGACCCCCCCCCCCCCATGTTATGTTACATAGTTACATAGTTAGTACGGTCGAAAAAAGACATATGTCCATCACGTTCAACCAGGGAATTAAGGGGTAGGGGTGTGGCGCGATATTGGGGAAGGGATGAGATTTTATATTTCTTCATAAGCATTAATCTTATTTTGTCAATTAGGAACATTCAGCACCCACCCGCTATCAAGGCAGCTGCCTATCATGTCATGCCCTACCTGCACAGGTGTGCTGGCTACTCAAATGATCCAATTAAGGAGGCCATTTAGTCAGCAGCAGCAGAAGTCCTGTGCCTGGACGCTCCAACAGGGGCCAGACACAAGCAGAAGCAGAAGCAGCAGAAGCAGCAGCAGCACCACCTTTTGTTTATTGGCTGCAGCAGCAGCAAGGCCCACAGGGCTGGCTAGCTGGCTAGCCAGCAAGCAGGTAGCAATGAAAGTAGGAATCTTTCTTTTTAACCCTGTAAGGGGGTGGTGCACTGTACCCGAAGATACTGCCATATCGGGTCAATGCATAGGGCGACGGAAGCAAGCTTCGAAATCGGCCCCCGTTCTCAAAAATCCATTTAATATATGGTCCCCAGATAGGGGACGTATCAGATATTAAACTGATAAGAACAGATACTACACTTGATCTTAGCCAAAAGGCCGAGAAGCGATAACCGTGAAAGGGGCGGGCCCAACAAGGTCCCCTTCATGGGCACTATCACTGCTTGCTGTCAGGGAGGCTGCCAGACAATTTTCCATGCACACTCTGGGCTGGGGGGCAGTCAACCACCAGTACACACAGCAGAACCTAAACCCATACCATTATTGCTAAGCAGCAAGACAGGGGCCCATTGCACTCCCACGGGGCCTTTTTAAATGCAATCCATAACCCGGATTTGCCAGGAACCCTTCTTACTCCTCCTACTTGCATGTGACACTGGGCTTAGGATCTGCATAGGAAACACACACACAAGCACACACCTACCTTTGTTGCCTGCAGATGCCTCCTTGGCTGTCCCCAAACGGTATCAAACCAACACCCACGGGAAGCTGTAAGCATAGAGGACATGCCTGCACCCCATTGGACTTACCTGTGTGGGTTAAATCCGGGTTATTTGACAACCTATGGCGGTGATGGTTCTGCTCAGGCAGAGCAGTGCTGATGCTCCTCATAAAGCTGTCGCTGCTGTGAAGGTTCTAGGTGACATCACAAATCCCTTTGGTTACATACACAACAAAGCTGGGTTGTTGTTGTTTACACTCTGCAAGGCCTGTGGAAGTGAGTGACATCATAGCACTGTAGTTCTGAGGGTTCAAGATGGATGCAACAATCTCCTGTTGCTTCTATGAAGGCCGTAATAGACGACATCACCAAACAGCTCCATAGTCACATACACAGCAAAGGAGAGATGTTGTTTACACCTAGTGATGTCAGTGGTATTGAGTGACATCACAGCACAGTGCTAAGGCTCCTGGGCCTGGACACAGCAGCGGCTGCAATATCTCAACGGAGAATACGTTTATATCTATGTGTGTGTGTGCGCATATATATATATATATATATATATATATATATATATATATTTCTCCGCCGAAATCACTTTTAAACCCATTTCCACCTTTTTTTCCCTTCTCTTCCTCTTACTTTTTTTTCACGTTTTTTTACGTTTTTCTCCTTTTCGCCTCTTTTCTGGGCGTATTATTCTTCTTTTTCTTCTTTTTTTTCGTCTAATGCATACCCCATCAGTGCAGCAATGCTTATTCAATACCGCCAGCAGATGGAGACACTGGGGGATAATTTTCTAAGGATTTATACTGATTTTTCCTGTCTGAATTTGTCGCACAGAAAGTTGCAGGCCAAATATGTGTGACATTTCTGCGACTTTAGCTTCTAGAGCATTTTTACAACATTATACATAGGTGCTGAATACATAAAAAGCGACTGTTCAGCGACAGACAAGTCGCATCGGCTGAAAGTAGGCCAGAATGTCAGTCCATGTTGGAGCAGGTTTAGATACAGTCTAAAGCATAGATCTCAAAGTCTGTGCACAGAATTTAGCAAGGGCCTCGCACCTTCTGATGCATCAGGTAGGTGCACAATAGCATAGCCTAACCCTCTGTACTTTGGTCTATATTGATGCGGGACATAGACAGCCAGCTGATGACCAATCCATTAGTGCAATGGATGGCTGGAAGCATTTGTCTTTGCCTTTGCAATACCACAGAAGCAATGCATGGTCAATGTACAGCAATGACACACCTGTGTGAACAGCCAGGAGACCCCCCCCCCCCCCATGTTATGTTACATAGTTACATAGTTAGTACGGTCGAAAAAAGACATATGTCCATCACGTTCAACCAGGGAATTAAGGGGTAGGGGTGTGGCGCGATATTGGGGAAGGGATGAGATTTTATATTTCTTCATAAGCATTAATCTTATTTTGTCAATTAGGAACATTCAGCACCCACCCGCTATCAAGGCAGCTGCCTATCATGTCATGCCCTACCTGCACAGGTGTGCTGGCTACTCAAATGATCCAATTAAGGAGGCCATTTAGTCAGCAGCAGCAGAAGTCCTGTGCCTGGACGCTCCAACAGGGGCCAGACACAAGCAGAAGCAGAAGCAGCAGAAGCAGCAGCAGCACCACCTTTTGTTTATTGGCTGCAGCAGCAGCAAGGCCCACAGGGCTGGCTAGCTGGCTAGCCAGCAAGCAGGTAGCAATGAAAGTAGGAATCTTTCTTTTTAACCCTGTAAGGGGGTGGTGCACTGTACCCGAAGATACTGCCAT